>NC_074698.1:12406104-12536104 GCF_029448725.1 Salvelinus fontinalis
TATCCTCTCCTCTCTCCCTGTCCTCCTATCCTCTCCTCTCCACTCTACACCAGAGGGTCTTGTTAACGTGCGACCACATGTCATCTCCAATTAGGAAAACCCATTACTATATCATCTGTGTCCAGGCTCACAGCCTTGTCTCAGTCTCTGCTGCTCTGCTGCTCGGCTGGCAGTCACACTGCTGGTAATTACCCAGGTGATTGGAGAAGCTTCTGCTTAAACAACTCGTTCATTTCTTCCCCCATGACAGAATGATTCATCAGCAGGCGTACTGTGGCTGTGACGGGATGGGACAGGAGGGAGGGAGGGAGAGAGAGAGAGGAGGGAGGAGGGAGGGCTGCCATCCATCAGTGACTCAGCTCTCAGTGACTCTCAGGAGTCTGACAGACTGTAGGCAAAATAGTCTGTCACCAAAGTAGTATTACAGCATACAACCCCCTGTGAGGGTCCTGTGGAGCTGTAGTCTAAGCCATGTGATACACTCTGTTTTGGGGGTCAGGGGTCAGTGTGTGTGGTTTGGTTTTTACTATCCTCACAAGGATATTAAAACAAGGACAATTCTGAGTGGGGACATTTTGCCGGTCCCCACAAGGAAAAGGGCTTTTTTAGGCTTAAGGATTAGGTTTAGGGTTACAATTAGGGTTATAATTAGGGTTAGGGTTAGGTTTAGTTTTAGGGTTTGGGTTAGGGGTTAAGGTAAGGGTTAAGGTTAGGTTAAGGGTTGGGGTTAGGGTTAGGAGTTAGAGTAAATAGGATTTTGAATGGGAATCAATGTTTTGGTCCCTACAAGGGTAGTAAAACCAACGTGTGGGTTTGTGCATGCGTTCATGTGGAAAACTTACCCGGTTGTCTGAACTAGGGATCATGGTGTCAGTCATCCAGGAGCCGAATCTTGACCCTGACGCACGGATGGTGATGGGGTTACTGACGCCGGTCAATTTCCCACAGCCTGCGACACACACACACACACACACACACACACACACACACACACACACACACACACACACACACACACACACACACACACACACACACACACACACACACACACAGAATATCGTGAAATATTAAACAGCTAAAGGCAACATTTCAGCTGCAATCCCTTTTTCAGGCCATTACTGGATCATTTATCTGGGCATCTCTAGGCCATTACTGGATCATTTATCCGGGCATCTCTAGGCCATTACTGGATCATTTATCCGGGCATCTCTAGGCCATTACTGGATCATTTATCTGGGCATCTATAGGCCATTACTGGATCATTTATCCGGGCATCTCTAGGCCATTACTGGATCATTTATCTGGGCATCTCTAGGCCATTACTGGATCATTTATCTGGGCATCTCTAGGCCATTACTGGATCATTTTTCCGGGCATCTCTAGGCCATTACTGGATCATTTTTCCGGGCATCTCTAGGCCATTACTGGATCATTTATCTGGGCATCTCTAGGCCATTACTGGATCATTTATCTGGGCATCTCTAGGCCATTACTGGATCATTTATCTGGGCATCTCTAGGCCATTACTGGATCATTTATCTGGGCATCTCTAGGCCATTACTGGATCATTTATCTGGGCATCTCTAGGCCATTACTGGATCATTTATCTGGGCATCTATAGGCCATTACTGGATCATTTATCCAGCTTAACACTGAACCTGAACATCACTAGAATATTGACCATTAATAGCCTGCGTCTCAGCTACTGTAGCTACATTTCACACTGCTCTTAGTGATAGTACTCTGGTGGAAAGGTGGCATCCTATGAACTCTGGTTTTTACAAGTGTTTTCAGAGAGCACTGCTTGACTATTCATTGAGAAAAACAGTACGTCCTTTATTCTAAATCCAACAGCATGTCAGGTTGTGAAAAAATACGTTTAGTATGATCATATTCCAAATGATCTGTATTAGGTTTTTCTTACATTGCCTAGTCAATGGGAATAGCCCTCACAGTATTATGTACACGAAGACTACCTCTAACCAGCCGTAGTAGAGTCCATGACAAGCCAGAAGACATTCAATGCTGTTAGGATGTCAGCATTTTTCTATCAGTATACTGTCATCCTGGATCTTCACCTTTATGGATATTTATGGGTCTCCACAGATACCCCCCCCCCCCTCCGCTCTCCTCACCCAGTTTCTGCATGCAGGAGTGGAGCCTGGTCTCCAGCAGCAGGACCCTGTGTCTCAGCTCCTCGTAGTCGTAGGCTCCCATCTCCTCCTGGATGGCCATGAGCACCAGCGACAGGTTCCTCACCTCCTCCCTCACCCGGCTGATCTGACGGGCATCCGTCTTGTACTGCTCCAACACCGGCAGCAGGGGGAGCAGCTGGGTCACCTTGTTCTTCAACTCCTGCGGGTTGGATGGAGAGAGGGAGAGAGGGGTGACAAAGAGGAAAATTAGATTAGAAAAACAGTAGGAAGAGGAGTGAGAGAGAGGAGCCACACACATAGCAAACAGAAGGGCAGATGTGTGTGTGCTGGTACTGACTGCATTCCAATGTCAGAACTAGTTACCGTTCTCATGACGAATCCCCAAATGTGTTTTCATACACACTGTTGATCCTGGACTCTATTGTTTCATTCTCCAATGCATTCTTCCTCATCCGGGGACCTAGGCCATCTATCCTATCCTCAGCTCCACATCTATGACTGATCTGCTGTCAGGGAGGTAGTGGGGCTGATTTCTCATGGGCCAGTGGTGTATTGATGAAGGGGCAGCAGGAGAGGAAAGGTAGCCTGAGGTAGCGTGCTATGGTGCGTCAATGCAGTCCTGTGCTGTGAGGCTGGTAGGAGCAGCAGGCACATCAATAAAACTAGTCCACCACAGGGGGGGCTGTTTTCTCCTTGTTAAGGTTTATCGCAAATCTGGTGATGGATCAGCTCTCAGCCCCACAGCGCCACATTATAAATCTCATTTTCCCCCGTTCGCCCCGCAAAAATTCCCTCTCGTTAATCTCCCGTGCCCTGCCATCGGCGACGTTGAGCTCCCCACATTCGTCAGGCTGTCTCACAGAAAGTCAAATGCAGCTTTTACACTTATGCATTTATTTTCTGGACCCATTGGATTGTGAATGAGTATTTATTCACATTTGGAAAGCTATTGGAATTTGCATGACTTGGCATATGCTAGTGATATTAAGATGTGTTGATGAATGGGGGGGGGGGGGGGGTTCGTAAACATTGCAGTAACTTTAATAATAAAACGTGTTGAGAGAGAAACACCGTAAGGCCATTCCCCAGGCTCATCCCTGTTGCCGTGCAGAGTCCCAGCAGTAAATCAGGCTTTATGCATGAGGCATTTATCAAAGCATCTTTTAATCAAACCATTTTATGGTTCATCTAATATCCGCAGAGTGTAAGAAACTTGTGAAAAGGCCTGCTGACAGCAAGACAGAAACGCAGTCTGATAATGGAGCCTGAGATTCCGCTTGTAGGAAGATAAGGATTAGATAAATGTGAATATATATGGCTGTTAACTGAGAACAGGCAGAGAGAGAGAGAGAGAGAGAGAGAGAGAGAGAGAGAGAGAGACACTTGCGCTTGGTCGTGGGGTTTTAATAATGCAGGTGCATTTGATGGTGCTCAAATTGCCTCCTGTACATGACTCAATTACACTGAAATAGCAGATGAAGATAACCTATGTGAGTGTTAGTGTGTCTTTATGTGTTGTGATGTAGAGGAGGCTGTAGTAAGTATACGTTATAAAGCCTGTGCTAGAGTCCAGGATGTTCCTATAGAAAGTTCTTATCAGAAAGTTCACATACATAGTTTAGAAATATGCTTCAGGTAGAAACCTGTGTGATTGATTTTCAGTACAGATGAATGGACACATGCACGCGTTACCTGTAAGCTCTTGGGGTTGAGGCTTCGGGGGTTGTCTGAGGCAGTCTTCAGCTTGACGTCTACAGCCTTCATCAGGCTCTCTGTGTTCCTCACATACTGAAGGTCCCTGTTGGTCCGCAGGTCCAGCAACTCCATGGACTGGGTGATGTTCTGGACCTGTCAGTCAAACACACACATGCTGTTTAGATGCACAGACAGACAGACAGACAGACAGATAGATACAGAAGCCCCGTTTATACCTGGTTCTAACTTGAGTCCCTTGTCCTGATCTTGTCCACATTCCCGATTGTGCCCACATGTTTTGACAGGTGTAGACACTCAAAAGATACAGATCATCCTGCCCAACTCCAGAGGTAGTCAGACGCACATTGTGTCTGGATATCTTACTAGCGTAGACCGATCTGTACAAAGAAACCATTTAAATCATCATTATTCCTCCCTCTAAAATCATTGAGAGGTGGCACCATTGACCGATTACATCAATATGTGTCTTACAATAAATAAATGTTATTTTGAAGGAATAGCTGTGAAATCATTTGCATAAATGAAGGGACCAGGAACTCTTGTGACAATGCAGACGGATAACAGACACATTATAATACCATGTGTAGATACATTTCTGGACATGTGGGCACAATCAGTATGTGGACAAGATCAGGACGGACCCAAGTTGGCACCATGTATAAACGGGGCTAGAGTCAGACACACAGACTCACAGACAGACACTCAGTCAGACACACACAAAATGACATGTTTATTCAGTGGCCTGTGTTTTCCGTTTTATTAAAAAGACTGTGCTGTGCCGTACTCCCAACAGCACTTTGCCTTCACTTCCTCTTATCAGAAGTTAGCGGTGTCTTCCTCCTCTCACCACCAGCTGTCCAGCCCACCCACTGGGACATCCTCCCACTGGAACCACCCACTCACTATACACTCTGCTACTGATCTATTCCACCCACACACTACACCCACTCTCCCACACACATAGTGGCCAGGGTTCAACTGGCCAAACCTTATGTAACTAATTAACAGAATGAAATATTCATTTGTGTATTAATGTATGTACATTAATTATTATGGAGTTTGTAGTTCATTCAATTTGTGTATTAAAGTATGTACTGTACATGAATTACCCTATATATACAAAAGTATGATTAGTGGATTTGGTTATTTCAGCCACACCTGAGCACAGAGCCATGCAATCTCCACAGACAAACATTGGCAGTGGAATTGCCTTACTGAAGAGCTCAGTGACTTTCAACATGGCACCGTCATAGAATGCCATCTTTCCAACAAGCCAGTTCGTCAAATTTCTGTCCTGCTAGAGCCATTCAACTGTAAGTGGGCCAGCAGCATACCACCCTGCATACCACTGCTGGCTTGCTTCTGAAGCTAAGCAGGGTTGGTCCTGGTCAGTCCCTGGATGGGAGACCAGATGCTGCTGGAAGTGGTGTTGGAGGGCCAGCAGGAGGCACTCTTATCTCTGGTCTAAAACATATCCCAATCCCCCAGGGAGGCGATTGGGGACACTGCCCTGTGTAGGGTGCCGTCTTTCGGATGGGACGTTAAACGGGTGTCCTGACTCTCTGAGGTCATTAAAGATCCCATGGTGCTTATTGTAAGAGTATGGGTGTTAACCCCGGCGTCCTACCTAAATTCCCAATCTGGCCCTCAAACCATCATGGTCACCTAATAATCCCCAGTTTACAATTGTCTCATTCACCCCCCTCCTCTCCCCTGTAACTATTCCCCAGGTCGTTGCTGTAAATGAGAATGTGTTCTCAGTCAACTTACCTGGTAAAATAACAGATAAATAAAAGTGCTGTTATTGTGAAGTGGAAACGTCTAGGAGCATAAAATCGCCTGTCCTTGGTTGCAACACTCACTACCGAGTTCCAAACTGCCTCTGGGAGCAACATCAGCACAATAACTGTTTGTCAGGGGGCTTCATGAAATGGGTTTCCATGGCCGAACAGCTGCACACAAGCCTAAGATCACCTGTTCTCTGGAGTGATGCTTCACCATCTGGTAGTCCGACGGACAAATCTGGGTTTGGCGAATGCTACCTGCCCCAATGCATACTGCCAACTGTAAAGTTTGGTGGAGGAGGAATAGTGATCTGGAGCTTTTTTCCATGGTAGCATTTCATGGTAGCTAGGCCCCTTAGTTCCAGTGAAGGGAAATCTTAATGCTAGAACATACAGTGACATTCTAGAATCTAGACGATTTTATGCTTCCAACTTTGTGGTAACAGTTTGGGGAAGACCCTTTCCTGTTTCAGCATGACAATTCCCCCGTGCATAAAGCAAGGTCCATAAAGAAATGGTTTGTCGAGATCGGTGTGGAAGAACTTGACTGCACTGCACAGAGCCCTGACCTCAAACCCCTCGAACACCTTTGGGATGAAATGGAATACCGACTGCGAGCCAGGCCTAATCGCCCAACATCAGTGCCCGACCTCACTAATGCTCTTGTGGTTGAATGGAAGCAAGTCCCTGCAACAATGTCCAACATCCATTGAAAGCCTTCCCAGAATAGTGGAGGCTGTTATAGCAGCAAAGGGGAGACCAAATCCATATTAATGCCCATGATTTTGGAATGAGATATTCAATGAGCAGGTGTTCACATACTTTTGGTCATGTAGTGTGTATTATGAAGCCTCCGGTTGTGTGTGACTGTGTGTAGACACACTGTGTCCTGGCAGGTGTGACAGACAGGTAGCTCCATCCCCAGAGAGGCTTTGAGGTAACACTAACATTAGCTAACGCTAACCACAGACTGCTAGCTAGTTCCGTATTCCTTCTCCTGGCTGGTTTAGATACATGTTCTAGTCCAATCTGCTTCTGCTGTCTGGCGGTCCAGCACAGTGAGTCATGCTGCTCCATATCTCTTCCTTACCACACCGAGGGAGGTGATAAATGCCGTTTAAATGTCTGTCTGTTTCAATGTCTGTCTGTTTCAATGTCTGTCTGTTAAATCTTAGTCTGTTAAAATGTTAGTCTGTTTAAATGTCTGTCTGTTAAATCTTAGTCTGTTAAAATGTTAGTCTGTTTAAATGTCTGTCTGTTTAAATGTTAGTCTGTTTAAATGTTAGTCTGTTTAAATGTATGTCTGTTTAAATGTTAGTCTGTTTAAATGTTAGTCTGTTTAAATGTCTGTCTGTTTAAATGTTAGTCTGTTTAAATGTATGTCTGTTTAAACGTTAGTCTGTCTGTCTGTCTGTTTAAATGTCTGTCTGTTTAAATGTTAGTCTGTCTGTCTGTCTGTTTAAATGTCTGTCTGTTTTAATGTCTGTCTGTTTAAATGTTAGTCTGTCTGTCTGTCTGTCTGTTTAAATGTCTGTCTGTTTAAATGTCTGTCTGTTTAAATGTTAGTCTGTTTAAATGTTAGTCTGTTTAAATCTTAGTCTGTTAAAATGTTAGTCTGTTTAAATGTTAGTCTGTTTAAATGTCTGTCTGTTTAAATGTTAGTCTGTTTAAATGTTAGTCTGTTTAAATGTTAGTCTGTTTAAACGTTAGTCTGTTTAAATGTTAGTCTGTTTAAATGTTAGTCTGTTTAAATGTTAGTCTGTTTAAACGTTAGTCTGTCTGTCTGTCTGTTTAAATGTCTGTCTGTTTAAATGTTAGTCTGTCTGTCTGTCTGTTTAAATGTCTGTCTGTTTAAATGTCTGTCTGTTTAAATGTTAGTCTGTCTGTCTGTCTGTCTGTTTAAATGTTAGTCTGTTTAAATGTTAGTCTGTCTGTCTGTCTGTTTAAATGTCTGTCTGTTTAAATGTCTGTCTGTTTAAATGTTAGTCTGTTTAAATGTTAGTCTGTTTAAATGTTAGTCTGTTTAAATGTTAGTCTGTTTAAATCTTAGTCTGTTAAAATGTTAGTCTGTTTAAATGTTAGTCTGTTTAAATGTTAGTCTGTTTAAATGTTAGTCTGTTTAAATGTTAGTCTGTTTAAATGTATGTCTGTCTGTCTGTTTAAATGTTAGTCTGTCTGTCTGTCTGTCTGTCTGTTTAAATGTCTGTCTGTTATTAAAATGTTATTCTGTTTAAATGTTAGTCTGTTTAAATGTTAGTCTGTTTAAATGTTAGTCTGTTTAAATGTTAGTCTGTTTAAATGTATGTCTGTCTGTCTGTTTAAATGTTAGTCTGTCTGTCTGTCTGTCTGTCTGTCTGTTTAAATGTCTGTCTGTTATTAAAATGTTATTCTGTTTAAATGTTAGTCTGTTTAAATGTTAGTCTGTTTAAATGTTAGTCTGTTTAAATGTTAGTCTGTTTAAATGTTAGTCTGTTTAAATGTTAGTCTGTTTAAACGTTAGTCTGTTTAAATGTATGTCTGTTTAAATGTTAGTCTGTTTAAACGTTAGTCTGTTTAAATGTCTGTCTGTTTAAATGTTAGTCTGTTTAAATGTTAGTCTGTTTAAATGTTAGTCTGTTTAAATGTTAGTCTGTTTAAATGTTAGTCTGTTTAAATGTTAGTCTGTCTGTCTGTCTGTCTGTCTGTCTGTTTAAATGTTAGTCTGTTTAAATGTATGTCTGTTTAAATGTTAGTCTGTTTAAATGTTAGTCTGTTTAAATGTCTGTCTGTTTAAATGTTAGTCTGTTTAAACGTTAGTCTGTTTAAATGTATGTCTGTTTAAATGTTAGTCTGTTTAAACGTTAGTCTGTTTAAATGTCTGTCTGTTTAAATGTTAGTCTGTTTAAATGTTAGTCTGTTTAAATGTTAGTCTGTTTAAATGTTAGTCTGTTTAAATGTTAGTCTGTCTGTCTGTCTGTCTGTCTGTCTGTTTAAATGTTAGTCTGTTTAAATGTTAGTCTGTTTAAATGTTAGTCTGTTTAAATGTTAGTCTGTTTAAATGTTAGTCTGTTTAAATGTTAGTCTGTTTAAATGTCTGTCTGTTTAAACGTTAGTCTGTCTGTCTGTCTGTTTAAATGTCTGTCTGTTTAAATGTTAGTCTGTCTGTCTGTCTGTCTGTTTAAATGTCTGTCTGTTTAAATGTCTGTCTGTTTAAATGTTAGTCTGTTTAAATGTTAGTCTGTTTAAATGTTAGTCTGTTTAAATGTTAGTCTGTTTAAATGTTAGTCTGTTTAAATGTTAGTCTGTCTGTCTGTCTGTCTGTCTGTCTGTCTGTCTGTCTGTTTAAATGTTAGTCTGTTTAAATGTTAGTCTGTTTAAATGTTAGTCTGTTTAAATGTATGTCTGTTTAAATGTTAGTCTGTTTAAATGTTAGTCTGTTTAAATGTTAGTCTGTTTAAATGTCTGTCTGTTTAAATGTTAGTCTGTTTAAATGTTAGTCTGTTTAAATGTCTGTCTGTTTAAATGTCTGTCTGTTTAAATGTCTGTCTGTTTAAATGTTAGTCTGTTTAAATGTTAGTCTGTTTAAATGTTAGTCTGTCTGTCTGTCTGTTTAAATGTTAGTCTGTTTAAATGTTAGTCTGTTTAAATGTTAGTCTGTCTGTCTGTCTGTTTAAATGTTAGTCTGTCTGTCTGTCTGTCTGTCTGTCTATCTGTCTGTCTGTCTGTCTGTCTGTCTGTCTGTCTGTTTAAATGTTAGTCTGTTTAAATGTTAGTCTGTTTAAATGTTAGTCTGTTTAAATGTCTGTCTGTTTAAATGTTAGTCTGTTTAAATGTTAGTCTGTTTAAATGTTAGTCTGTTTAAATGTTAGTCTGTTTAAATGTTAGTCTGTTTAAATGTTAGTCTGTTAAAATGTTATTCTGTTTAAATGTTAGTCTGTCTGTCTGTCTGTTTAAATGTTAGTCTGTTTAAATGTCTGTCTGTTTAAATGTTAGTCTGTTTAAATGTTAGTCTGTTTAAATGTCTGTCTGTTTAAATGTTAGTCTGTTTAAATGTCTGTCTGTTTAAATGTTAGTCTGTTTAAATGTTAGTCTGTTTAAATGTTAGTCTGTTTAAATGTTAGTCTGTCTGTCTTTCTGTCTGTCTGTCAGTCTGTCTGTCTGTCTGTCTGTCTGTCTGTCTGTCTGTTTAAATGTTAGTCTGTTTAAATGTTAGTCTGTTTAAATGTTAGTCTGTTTAAATGTATGTCTGTTTAAATGTTAGTCTGTTTAAATGTCTGTCTGTTTAAATGTCTGTCTGTTTAAATGTTAGTCTGTTTAAATGTTAGTCTGTTTAAATGTCTGTCTGTTTAAATGTTAGTCTGTTTAAATGTTAGTCTGTTTAAATGTCTGTCTGTTTAAATGTCTGTCTGTTTAAATGTCTGTCTGTTTAAATGTTAGTCTGTTTAAATGTTAGTCTGTCTGTCTGTCTGTCTGTCTGTCTGTCTGTCTGTCTGTCTGTCTGTTTAAATGTCTGTCTGTTTAAATGTTAGTCTGTCTGTCTGTCTGTTTAAATGTCTGTCTGTTTAAATGTCTGTCTGTTTAAATGTTAGTCTGTTTAAATGTTAGTCTGTTTAAATGTTAGTCTGTTTAAATGTTAGTCTGTTTAAATGTTAGTCTGTCTGTCTGTCTGTCTGTCTGTCTGTCTGTCTGTTTAAATGTTAGTCTGTTTAAATGTTAGTCTGTTTAAATGTTAGTCTGTCTGTCTGTCTGTTTAAATGTTAGTCTGTTTAAATGTTAGTCTGTCTGTCTGTCTGTTTAAATGTCTGTCTGTTTAAATGTTAGTCTGTTTAAATGTCTGTCTGTTTAAATGTTAGTCTGTTTAAATGTGAGTCTGTTTAAATGTTAGTCTGTTTAAATGTTAGTCTGTTTAAATGTTAGTCTGTTTAAATGTCTGTCTGTTTAAATGTTAGTCTGTTTAAATGTTAGTCTGTTTAAATGTTAGTCTGTTTAAATGTCTGTCTGTTTAAATGTCTGTCTGTTTAAATGTTAGTCTGTTTAAATGTCTGTCGGTTTAAATGTCTGTCTGTTTAAATGTTAGTCTGTTTAAATGTTAGTCTGTTTAAATGTTAGTCTGTTTAAATGTTAGTCTGTTTAAATGTCTGTCTGTTTAAATGTTAGTCTGTTTAAATGTTAGTCTGTCTGTCTGTCTGTCTGTCTGTCTGTCTGTCTGTCTGTTTAAATGTTAGTCTGTTTAAATGTTAGTCTGTTTAAATGTTAGTCTGTCTGTCTGTCTGTTTAAATGTTAGTCTGTTTAAATGTTAGTCTGTCTGTCTGTCTGTTTAAATGTCTGTCTGTTTAAATGTCTGTCTGTTTAAATGTTAGTCTGTTTAAATGTTAGTCTGTTTAAATGTTAGTCTGTTTAAATGTTAGTCTGTTTAAATGTCTGTCTGTTTAAATGTTAGTCTGTTTAAATGTTAGTCTGTCTGTCTGTCTGTTTAAATGTTAGTCTGTCTGTCTGTCTGTCTGTCTGTCTGTCTGTTTAAATGTCTGTCTGTTTAAATGTTAGTCTGTTTAAATGTTAGTCTGTTTAAATGTTAGTCTGTTTAAATGTTAGTCTGTTTAAATGTTAGTCTGTTTAAATGTCTGTCTGTTTAAATGTTAGTCTGTTTAAATGTTAGTCTGTTTAAATGTTAGTCTGTTTAAATGTTAGTCTGTTTAAATGTTAGTCTGTTTAAATGTTAGTCTGTTTAAATGTTAGTCTGTTTAAATGTTAGTCTGTTTAAATGTTAGTCTGTTAAAATGTTAGTCTGTCTGTCTGTCTGTCTGTTTAAATGTTAGTCTGTTTAAATGTTAGTCTGTTTAAATGTTAGTCTGTTTAAATGTTAGTCTGTTTAAATGTCTGTCTGTTTAAATGTTAGTCTGTTTAAATGTTAGTCTGTTTAAATGTTAGTCTGTCTGTCTGTCTGTCTGTCTGTCTGTCTGTCTGTCTGTCTGTCTGTCTGTCTGTCTGTTTAAATGTTAGTCTGTTTAAATGTTAGTCTGTTTAAATGTTAGTCTGTTTAAATGTATGTCTGTTTAAATGTTAGTCTGTTTAAATGTCTGTCTGTTTAAATGTTAGTCTGTTTAAATGTTAGTCTGTTTAAATGTTAGTCTGTTTAAATGTCTGTCTGTTTAAATGTTAGTCTGTTTAAATGTTAGTCTGTTTAAATGTCTGTCTGTTTAAATGTCTGTCTGTTTAAATGTCTGTCTGTTTAAATGTTAGTCTGTTTAAATGTTAGTCTGTTTAAATGTTAGTCTGTCTGTCTGTCTGTTTAAATGTTAGTCTGTTTAAATGTTAGTCTGTTTAAATGTTAGTCTGTCTGTCTGTCTGTTTAAATGTTAGTCTGTCTGTCTGTCTGTCTGTCTGTCTGTCTGTTTAAATGTTAGTCTGTTTAAATGTTAGTCTGTTTAAATGTTAGTCTGTTTAAATGTCTGTCTGTTTAAATGTTAGTCTGTTTAAATGTTAGTCTGTTTAAATGTTAGTCTGTTTAAATGTTAGTCTGTTTAAATGTTAGTCTGTTTAAATGTTAGTCTGTTAAAATGTTATTCTGTTTAAATGTTAGTCTGTCTGTCTGTCTGTTTAAATGTTAGTCTGTTTAAATGTCTGTCTGTTTAAATGTTAGTCTGTTTAAATGTTAGTCTGTTTAAATGTCTGTCTGTTTAAATGTTAGTCTGTTTAAATGTCTGTCTGTTTAAATGTTAGTCTGTTTAAATGTTAGTCTGTTTAAATGTTAGTCTGTTTAAATGTTAGTCTGTCTGTCTGTCTGTCTGTCTGTCTGTCTGTCTGTCTGTCTGTCTGTCTGTTTAAATGTTAGTCTGTTTAAATGTTAGTCTGTTTAAATGTTAGTCTGTTTAAATGTATGTCTGTTTAAATGTTAGTCTGTTTAAATGTCTGTCTGTTTAAATGTTAGTCTGTTTAAATGTTAGTCTGTTTAAATGTTAGTCTGTTTAAATGTCTGTCTGTTTAAATGTTAGTCTGTTTAAATGTTAGTCTGTTTAAATGTCTGTCTGTTTAAATGTCTGTCTGTTTAAATGTCTGTCTGTTTAAATGTTAGTCTGTTTAAATGTTAGTCTGTTTAAATGTTAGTCTGTCTGTCTGTCTGTCTGTCTGTCTGTCTGTCTGTCTGTTTAAATGTCTGTCTGTTTAAATGTTAGTCTGTCTGTCTGTCTGTTTAAATGTCTGTCTGTTTAAATGTCTGTCTGTTTAAATGTTAGTCTGTTTAAATGTTAGTCTGTTTAAATGTTAGTCTGTTTAAATGTTAGTCTGTTTAAATGTTAGTCTGTCTGTCTGTCTGTCTGTCTGTCTGTCTGTCTGTCTGTTTAAATGTTAGTCTGTTTAAATGTTAGTCTGTTTAAATGTTAGTCTGTCTGTCTGTCTGTTTAAATGTTAGTCTGTTTAAATGTTAGTCTGTTTAAATGTTAGTCTGTTTAAATGTTAGTCTGTTTAAATGTCTGTCTGTTTAAATGTTAGTCTGTTTAAATGTTAGTCTGTCTGTCTGTCTGTTTAAATGTTAGTCTGTCTGTCTGTCTGTCTGTCTGTCTGTTTAAATGTCTGTCTGTTTAAATGTTAGTCTGTTTAAATGTTAGTCTGTTTAAATGTTAGTCTGTTTAAATGTTAGTCTGTTTAAATGTCTGTCTGTTTAAATGTTAGTCTGTTTAAATGTTAGTCTGTTAAAATGTTAGTCTGTCTGTCTGTCTGTCTGTTTAAATGTTAGTCTGTTTAAATGTTAGTCTGTTTAAATGTTAGTCTGTTTAAATGTTAGTCTGTCTGTCTGTCTGTTTAAATGTTAGTCTGTCTGTCTGTCTGTCTGTCTGTCTGTCTGTCTGTCTGTCTGTCTGTCTGTCTGTTTATTAACATAAACGTGTTTAGCATCTCCAGGCCTCCACGCATACAAGCTGCATACAAGCCGCTGATGCGCGCCTTTGGAACATAAAAGTCTAATAAATACAATTAATCTACACCATCACAATAAATCCATTATTATTTTAGGCAGGGCTAAAGGAACACTATGATATGAAGAAAATGTATTTCAGAAGAACTGAAAATGAGTTGGCCTACTGTATGTTATCTTGCTGTGCGTCCATGACATAGACTGTAGCCATGACATAGACTGTAGGCTAGTTCATTTAGCAGACAAGATATGCTTATACAGTTGAAGTCGGAAGTTTACACCTTAGCCAAACACATTTAAACTCAGTTTTTCACAATTCCTGACATTTAATCCGAGTAAATATTCCCTGTCAGTTAGGATCTCCACTTTATTTTAAGATTGTGAAATGTCAGAATAATAGTAGAGAGAATGATATATTCCAGCTTTAATTTCTTTCATCACATTCCCAGTGGGTCAGAAGTTTACATACACTCAATTAGTAGCATTGCCTTTAAATTGTTTAACTTGGGTGAAACATTTCGGAGTAGCCTTCCACAAGCTTCCCACAATAAGTTTGGTGAATTTTGGCCCATTTCTCCTGACAGAGCTGGTGTAACTGAGTCAAGATTGTAGGCCTCCTTGCTCGCACACGCTTTTCAGTTCTGCCCACACATTTTCTATAGGATTGAGGTCAGGGCTTTGTGATGGCCACTCCAATACCTTGACTTTGTTGTCCTTAAGCCATTTTTCCACAACTTTGGAAGTATGCTTGGGGTCATTGTCCATTTGGAAGACTCATTTGCGACCAAGCTTTAACTTCCTGACTGATGTCTCGAGATGTTGCTTCAATATATTCACATAATGTTCCTTCGTCATGATACCATCTATTTTGTGAAGTGCACCAGTCCCTTCTGCAGCAAAGCACCCCCACAACATGATGCTGCCACCCCCATGCTTCACAATTGGAATGGTATTCTTTAGCTTGCAAGCCTCCCCTTTTTTCCTACAAACATAACGATGGTCATTATAGCCAAACACTTCTATTTTTGTTTCATTAGACCAGAGGACATTTCTCCAAAAAGTACGATCTTTGTTCCCATGTGCAGTTGCAAACCGTAGACTGGCTTTTTAATGGTGGTTTTGGAGCAGTGGCTTCTTCCTTGCTGTGCAGCCTTTCAGGTTATGTCAATATAGGACTCGTTTTACTGTGGATATAGATACTTTTGTACGTGTTTCCTCCACATCTTCACAAGGGCCTTTGCTGTTGTTCTGGGATTGATTTTCACTTTTCGCACCAAAGTACGGTAATCTCTAGGAGACAGAATGCGTCTCCTTCCTGAGCAGTATGACGGCTGTGTGGTCCCATGGTGTTTATACGTGCGTACTATTGTTTGTACAGATGAACGTGGTACCTTCAGGTGTTTGGAAATTGCTCCCAAGGATGAACCAGACTTGTGGAGGTCTGCAATGTTTTTCTGAGGTCTTGGCTGATTTCTTTTGATTTTCCTTTGATGTCAAGCAAAGAGGCACAGAGTTTGAAGGTAGGCCTTTAAATATATCCAGAGGTACACCTCCAATTGACTCAAATAATGTCAATTGGCCTATCAGAAGCTTCTAAAGCCATGACATAATTTTCTGGAATTTTCCAAGCTGTTTAAAGGCACAGTCAACTTAGTGAATGTAAACTTTTGACCCACTGGAATTGTGATACAGTGAATTATAAGTGAAGTAATCTGTCTGTAAACAATTGTTGGAAAAATGACTTGTGTCATGCACAAAGTAGATGTCCTAACCGACTTGCCAAAACTATAGTTCGTTAACAAGACATTTGTGGAGTGGTTGAAAAACGAGTTTTAATGACTCCAACCTAAGTGTATGTAAAATTCCTACTTCAACTGTAAGTCCCATGTAATTATTTTATATTATATGATTTTATAGTATGAAGAATATAATTGAACTTAGCTGAATACAATAGAAAGGATATTTTTACCATCCAGTGGGCATATGAAGTGGCTATCTTGAGTGTAAAAATGATAATTTGCTACAGTAGATTTATATGCTAGATTTCGAGTTATTTGGCAACTTTAGTTGTGAATGATACAAACCTTAGAATGTCTTAATTCAAAACAAATATGGGCTGCATGATGAGACTACAGGCTATTGATGATTTGAGAAAGTTGCAAAAACAACTTAAGCTTTGTTCTTTGCCTCAGGCTGCACGCGCTGTTCTCTCATCTAGTGATCATATTTTCATCCTCCTCTTTTTAGTGGCAACCATCAAAACTCTGCTTTCACACAGGATTGCATATAGAAGGAATGAAGGACCGAGAGGAGGAGATGGAAATGCACCATGGTGAGATATTCTCTAGCTAAAGGTAATGTGTCAGCCTATTCATTATGAACATATAAAAAAGGCTCTATTACTAGGCTATTCCAAATCAAATACAAATTCACTATAATTGTAGGCTAACTCTGGAAGAACACCCTGCACAATCAGTTAACCAATAGCATCGCCTAGCTTCTCTCCCAGATGAATGGATAGACATTTTGGAGCGTAGTATAAGGTAACCAGAACATCCAGTATGCATAATACTACAGTCCAAACTCAAAGACGATTACTAGAATTTGGAGAATTTTGGAGTATAGGCTATGTATTGTATAACGGCACAATCGTTAATTTAATTCCATTTTTTTTCCGGGCTTGGGCTCATATTTTATGGTATTCACAAGGTATTCACAAGCTCTAATAGTATGGGCGTTTTGAACGAATCAACACCTTAGAAAGTCCATTTTGATATGTTAGGCTTTGAAACAACATCCACAATTAGCATGTTGTCCACTCAGTTTCAACCTGCTGTTGAACTTCTTTCTTCAAATTGATCATCACAGTGAGGTGAGATTTAAAAGCATGAGACTGTTTTGATCATAAGCGTTGGATGTGATTGTTGAATGCATTTGCATTGATGTTAGTGGTTAGAGGGACAACAGAGTCCTGAGTACCAGGCCATTAGGACCTGATGATCAAGTTAGTGAGTTGGGTACGACCAAGGCATGTCCAGCGTGCATGAGGAGATTACTCAACAGTCACATGGAATTATTATTATTATTATCGTATTTCAATTAACAAGACATTCCAGGTGACTACCTCATGAGGCTGGTAGAGAGAATGCCAAACGTGTACAAAGTTGTCATCAAGGCAAAGGGAGTCATCAAGGCAAATAATATGTACTGTATATCAAAAATATATTTTGATTTAACACTATTTTTGGTTACTACATGATTACAAATGTGTTATTTCATAGTTTTGATGTCTTATTCTACAATGTAGAAAATAGTAAAAATATAGAAAAACCCTGGAATGAGTAGGTGTGTCCAAACTTTTGAATGGTACTGTACATACTATATACATTTTAGGGACACAGTATATTTTACAATAGTTACTTTTGTTTGTTTTTACTCCCATCCTTCAGCTACCCTCAACCCCTCCCATCTATCTCTAAAGACTATCCAGTCCCATCCTTCAGCTACCCTCAACCCCTCCCATCTATCTCTAAAGACTATCCAGTCCCATCCTTCAGCTACCCTCAACCCCTCCCATCTATCTCTAAAGACTATCCTGTCCCATCCTTCAGCTACCCTCAACCCCTCCCATCTATCTCTAAAGACTATCCAGTCCCATCCTTCAGCTACCCTCAACCCCTCCCATCTATCTCTAAAGACTATCCAGTCCCATCCTTCAGCTACCCTCAACCCCTCCCATCTATCTCTAAAGACTATCCAGTCCCGTCCTTCAGCTACCCTCAACCCCTCCCATCTATCTCTAAAGACTATCCAGTCCCATCCTTCAGCTACCCTCAACCCCTCCCATCTATCTCTAAAGACTATCCAGTCCCATCCTTTAGCTACCCTCAACCCCTCCCATCTATCTCTAAAGACTATCCAGTCCCATCCTTCAGCTACCCTCAACCCCTCCCATCTATCTCTAAAGACTATCCAGTCCCGTCCTTCAGCTACCCTCAACCCCTCCCATCTATCTCTAAAGACTATCCAGTCCCATCCTTCAGCTACCCTCAACCCCTCCCATCTATCTCTAAAGACTATCCAGTCCCGTCCTTCAGCTACCCTCAACCCCTCCCATCTATCTCTAAAGACTATCCAGTCCCATCCTTCAGCTACCCTCAACCCCTCCCATCTATCTCTAAAGACTATCCAGTCCCATCCTTCAGCTACCCTCAACCCCTCCCATCTATCTCTGAATACCATCCAGTCCCATCCTTCAGCTACCCTCAACCCCTCCCATCTATCTCTAAAGACTATCCAGTTTTGATTTCTATTTGCGATACATTTTTCAACTGTTCTGTCACAAGGATTTTTACTGTGGTCATGACTCATGACTGCCGGTGTGGCGGAAATATGGTCACCGCAACAGCCCTAACCATGACCATGGGTATGGAATTTGTACAACTTTACAAATGATGCTAGATATTGTGGCATTTTATTGTGGTATTTTACAATCTCTGGATAGAATTGAACTTTGTACGGTACATTGTTAGCATATCCTTGGCCGTCTGAGGTGAGGATCAGGTCTAGCGCGTTTTAAAAGAGGATGTGATATTGGATGACAGTGTGGCTCCATTCAGCCCACCTCCTCCTCCTCCGCTAGGCTCGATGGTATGCTGGGCGGGCGGCTCAGAGACAGAACCACTGACCCCAGGTGTCCTCATTAGTCTGGCCTTTATTAGATAGGAGCGGTAGTCCTTCACAGCTACTGTCTTACAAGTGCACACACACCATGCCCATACACACGTTTGTGCAGTCGTCAAAAAAGTGTGTGTGTGTGTGTGTCAGTCAAAAACCTGAGTGGAGGAGACACACAGCGTGAGAGGAAGCGGAAAAGATGGCTATCAGTGTGAATGAGATCAGAGAATGCAGGTGTCTCATTGATCCACTCAGGCTTCCACAGCCCATTCAGCATCTCAATTTACCTCAGCTCTCCTCTTCTCTCAGCACCCTATCAATGTCGACCTTCCTATCTCTCTCTCTCTCTCGCTCTCTCCCTCCCTCCGCCTCTCCCTCTATCTTTTTCCCACCAATGGACTTCCCTCACCAGCCCTAACTCAATACTGCCTCCTGCCAGGCTCCAGGCTACAGTGGTCTAGTATGTAGAGCTGGAGATGTGTCTATGAGAAGTCTCAGCAAGCCAAATTATTAGCCACAATACAACCACTGAAACCTCTGTCTCTTTGAGGGAGGAGGGAAGGAGGTGGAGAGACGGAGGGATGGGGTTGGATATGGTGAAGAGCTGTTATTCCCCTGACACATTTCTCCTCCTACACACTGACTGACTGACTGACCGACGCGCTCTCAGCATCTATTTGTCGATCGATGCAACTGCAGAACAGCAGAGTCAACAACCACCTGTCCCTCTCTCCGTTCCTCTCTCCGTCCCTCTCTCTCTCTCTCACACCAGTGTGGCCTCTCTCCGTCCCTCTCTCCGTCCCTCTCTCTCTCTCTCTCTCTCTCTCTCTCTCTCTCTCTCTCTCACACCAGTGTGGCCTCTATCTGGCCGTGTTTCTGCTCCTGAATACATAATACCCTGCCTAACCACTAGGCTCTCTTCTAGAGCTGAAAGGATCGGTTAGGTTGCACCTTGGGATTCACCTTGGCTTCTGATTTGCTGGGGTGGCTTAAACCTATCCAATCATTTCAGACGTACAGGAGAGTCTATGGAGTGTCTGTGTATGTTTGTGTATGTTTGTGTATTTTTGTTTGTGTATGTGTGTGTGTATGTGCATGTGTGTATGTTTGTGTATGTGTGTGGGGCGTAGAGAGTGGTTGGAGAATGCATTTGCATATTCAGTGCTCTATTCCAGCATCTCTCTATGTGTTTGAGGATATGTGTTTCACACAGCTTTGTTAGAGGCAGGCACAAAAACAGATGTGTGTGCATGAGTGCACGCTCTCATGTTTTTTTATGCAGACATTTTTTGCAGGCATTCTATTTCATATGACTGCTGTGCTGTAGTGTATGAATGTAGAGAGATGGTGTAGAGAGTGTATGAGTGTAGAGAGTGTATGAGGGTAGAGAGTGTATGAGTGTAGAGAGATGGTGTAGAGAGTGTATGAGTGTAGAGAGTGTATGAGGGTAGAGAGTGTATGAGTGTAGAGAGATGGTGTGGAGAGTGTATGAGTGTAGAGAGATGGTGTAGAGAGTGTATGAGTGTAGAGAGATGGTGTAGAGTGTATGAGTGTATGAGTGTAGAGAGATGGTGTAGAGAGTGTATGAGTGTAGAGAGATGGTGTAGAGAGTGTATGAGTGTAGAGAGATGGTGTAGAGTGTATGAGTGTATGAGTGTAGAGAGATGGTGTAGAGAGTGTATGAGTGTTGAGAGATGGTGTAGAGAGTGTATGAGTGTAGAGAGATGGTGTAGAGAGTGTATGAGTGTAGAGAGATGGTGTAGAGAGTGTATGAGTGTGGAGAGATGGTGTAGAGAGTGTATGAGTGTAGAGAGATGGTGTAGAGAATGTATGAGTGTAGAGAGATGGTGTGGAGAGTGTATGAGTGTAGAGAGATGGTGTAGAGAGTGTATGAGTGTAGAGAGATGGTGTAGAGTGTATGAGTGTATGAGTGTAGAGAGATGGTGTAGAGAGTGTATGAGTGTAGAGAGATGGTGTAGAGAGTGTATGAGTGTAGAGAGATGGTGTAGAGAGTGTATGAGTGTAGAGAGATGGTGTAGAGAGTGTATGAGTGTAGAGAGATGGTGTAGAGAGTGTATGAGTGTAGAGAGATGGTGTAGAGAGATGGTGTAGAGAGTGTATGAGTGTAGAGAGATGGTGTAGAGAGTGTATGAGTGTAGAGAGTGTATGAGTGTAGAGAGTGTATGAGTGTAGAGAGTGTATGAGTGTAGAGAGTGTATGAGTGTAGAGAGTGTATGAGTGTAGAGAGTGTATGAGGGTAGAGAGTGTATGAGTGTAGAGAGATGGTGTAGAGAGTGTATGAGTGTGGAGAGCTGGTGTAGAGAGTGTATGAGTGTAGAGAGATGGTGTAGAGAGTGTATGAGTGTAGAGAGATGGTGTAGAGAGTGTATGAGTGTAGAGAGATGGTGTAGAGAGATGGTGTGGAGAGTGTATGAGTGTAGAGAGTGTATGAGTGTAGAGAGTGTATGAGTGTAGAGAGATGGTGTAGAGAGTGTATGAGTGTAGAGAGATGGTGTAGAGAGTGTATGAGTGTAGAGAGATGGTGTAGAGAGTGTATGAGGGTAGAGAGTGTATGAGGGTAGAGAGTGTATGAGGGTAGAGAGTGTATGAGGGTAGAGAGTGTATGAGGGTAGAGAGTGTATGAGGGTAGAGAGTGTATGAGTGTAGAGAGTGTATGAGGGTAGAGAGTGTATGAGGGTAGAGAGTGTATGAGTGTAGAGAGTGTATGAGTGTAGAGAGTGTATGAGGGTAGAGAGTGTATGAGTGTAGAGAGTGTATGAGGGTAGAGAGTGTATGAGTGTAGAGAGTGTATGAGTGTAGAGAGATGGTGTAGAGAGTGTATGAGTGTAGAGAGATGGTGTAGAGAGTGTATGAGTGTAGAGAGTGTATGAGGGTAGAGAGATGGTGTAGAGAGTGTATGAGTGTAGAGAGATGGTGTAGAGAGTGTATGAGTGTGGAGAGATGGTGTAGAGAGTGTATGAGTGTAGAGAGTGTATGAGTGTAGAGAGATGGTGTAGAGAGTGTATGAGTGTAGAGAGATGGTGTAGAGAGTGTATGAGGGTAGAGAGTGTATGAGTGTAGAGAGATGGTGTAGAGAGTGTATGAGTGTAGAGAGATGGTGTAGAGAGTGTATGAGTGTAGAGAGATGGTGTAGAGAGTGTATGAGTGTAGAGAGTGTATGAGGGTAGAGAGATGGTGTAGAGAGTGTATGAGTGTAGAGAGATGGTGTAGAGAGTGTATGAGTGTAGAGAGATGGTGTAGAGAGTGTATGAGTGTGGAGAGATGGTGTAGAGAGTGTATGAGTGTAGAGAGATGGTGTAGAGAGTGTATGAGTGTAGAGAGATGGTGTAGAGAGTGTATGAGTGTAGAGAGTGTATGAGGGTAGAGAGTGTATGAGTGTAGAGAGATGGTGTAGAGAGTGTATGAGTGTAGAGAGATGGTGTAGAGAGTGTATGAGTGTAGAGAGATGGTGTAGAGAGTGTATGAGTGTAGAGAGATGGTGTAGAGAGTGTATGAGTGTAGAGAGATGGTGTAGAGAGTGTATGAGTGTAGAGAGATGGTGTAGAGAGTGTATGAGTGTAGAGAGATGGTGTAGAGAGTGTATGAGTGTAGAGAGTGTATGAGGGTAGAGAGTGTATGAGTGTAGAGAGATGGTGTAGAGAGTGTATGAGTGTGGAGAGCTGGTGTAGAGAGTGTATGAGTGTAGAGAGATGGTGTAGAGAGTGTATGAGTGTAGAGAGATGGTGTAGAGAGTGTATGAGTGTAGAGAGTGTATGAGGGTAGAGAGTGTATGAGTGTAGAGAGATGGTGTAGAGAGTGTATGAGTGTAGAGAGATGGTGTAGAGAGTGTATGAGGGTAGAGAGTGTATGAGTGTAGAGAGATGGTGTAGAGAGTGTATGAGTGTGGAGAGATGGTGTAGAGAGTGTATGAGTGTAGAGAGTGTATGAGTGTAGAGAGTGTATGAGTGTAGAGAGATGATGTAGAGTGTATGAGTGTAGAGAGTGTATGAGGGTAGAGAGTGTATGAGTGTGGAGAGATGGTGAGAGAGTGTATGAGTGTGGAGAGATGGTGTAGAGAGTGTATGAGTGTGGAGAGCTGGTGTAGAGAGTGTATGAGTGTGGAGAGCTGGTGTAGAGAGTGTATGAGTGTGGAGAGCTGGTGTAGAGAGTGTATGAGTGTGGAGAGCTGGTGTAGAGAATGTATGAGTGTGTAGAGCTGGTGTTGAGAGTGTATGAGTGTGGAGAGATGGTGTAGAGAGTGTATGAGTGTGGAGAGATGGTGTAGAGAGTGTATGAGTGTGGAGAGCTGGTGTAGAGAGTGTATGAGTGTGGAGAGCTGGTGTAGAGAATGTATGAGTGTAGAGAGCTGGTGTAGAGAGTGTATGAGTGTGGAGAGCTGGTGTAGAGAGTGTATGAGTGTGGAGAGCTGGTGTAGAGAATGTATGAGTGTAGAGAGCTGGTGTAGAGAGTGTATGAGTGTGGAGAGCTGGTGTAGAGAGTGTATGAGTGTGGAGAGCTGGTGTAGAGAATGTATGAGTGTGGAGAGCTGGTGTAGAGAGTGTATGAGTGTGGAGAGCTGGTGTAGAGAGTGTATGAGTGTGGAGAGCTGGTGTAGAGAGTGTATGAGTGTGGAGAGCTGGTGTAGAGAATGTATGAGTGTGGAGAGCTGGTGTAGAGAGTGTATGAGTGTGGAGAGCTGGTGTAGAGAGTGTATGAGTGTGGAGAGCTGGTGTAGAGAGTGTATGAGTGTGGAGAGCTGGTGTAGAGAATGTATGAGTGTGGAGAGCTGGTGTAGAGAGTGTATGAGTGTGGAGAGCTGGTGTAGAGAGTGTATGAGTGTGGAGAGCTGGTGTAGAGAGTGTATGAGTGTGGAGAGCTGGTGTGTTTGACTGTTTATTTAAACAGACATTGTGTGTGAACAGTTGGAGTGCAGCAGTAAGCTGGCTGCTCCACTTACTGATCTGGTTCATTTTCTTTTTCCTCACTGCTTTTTCTTGACTCCAGTTGGAACCACGATACAAGGCGAAGGCTCAATGAATCCAATCTTCATGGGTACCTTTTTTCTCAATCGTTTTGACTAACAAAGTATTCTGACACACACTGTTTGCATGCATGACTGATCAAACCTCAGCGGGATAGAGTGAGTGTGACTGTCATAGTGTGAATGTCATAGTGTGACTGTCATAGTGGGACTGTCATAGTGACTGTCATAATGTGACTGTTCATCTCTAAGAGTCTAATTGGTTTACAACAGAAGGAGCCAGGGTGTTCTATGCCTGCGTCGTGTGTGATTGTACCAGACGTGGGTAACAAAATGTGTGAGTTGTTGACGGCTGTTACCTTCTCCATGAGCTGGCGGAGCTGCCGACTGCGTGGGTCTCGGTTACACATGTTCTGGGCCGGGGCCACCACTGTACAGATACACTTCCCATCTGCATCCTGAGCTGAACTGTAGATCTGCCAGCCCTCCTCTGGGCTAGGATAGAGAGCCTGCACGGAGACACAGAGAGAGCGGGGTGAGTTAGTGATAGAAAGAGAGCGGGGGAGAGAGAGGGGGGGAGAGAGAGTGGGTCGGATGAAAGCGACAAAGAAAGAGGAGATGGAGTCGGGGAGAGGGAGGGGTAGGGAGGGAGAATGCCGTAAAGAAAGGTAAGAAGGAGAAAGAGAGGATGTAGAGAGAGAACTAAATAATGGGGGGAAGAGAGAGCGGGGCTCACAAAGTAGAGAGAGGGAAGGAGGGATCAAAGGGCTGTGTGAGGAGAGGATTTAATAAGTCTGGACACAGAGAGGAAATAGAGCTGTATTGGGATCGATAGCACTGCTCTTTACCAGAGCACCATTGGGGGGCTGAGAGGATGGATGTCTCTCTTAATAATCCAATCAGGAGAAGGAGTGTACACACACACACACATTGACGTACTGTACAGAAACACACACACACTGACATACTGTACAGAAACACACACCCACGCCTGTAAGAGACACGTACACACGCGCAAACATGGCTTTAGTACAACACACACGCATATGGACACAAACCCCCACACAGAATACAAAGTCAATTGTAATGAGAGAGAGAAGAGCAATGCAATTAAGGACACAAGCCCATCGAAAGTGGAGAGAAAGACAATCAGATTAGAATGGCTTGGGGGACAGACAGGAGGACTATGTGTTTGGAGTATAAAGTAGCAGCCACCCTGGGAGCCAATTCTCTCTCTCTCTCTCTCTCTCTCTCTCTCTCTCTCTCTCTCTCTCTCTCTCTCTCTCTCTCTCTCTCTTTCTCTCTCTCTCTCTCTCTCTTTCTCTCTCTCTCTCTCTCTCTCTCTCTCTCTCTCTCTCTCTCTCTCTCTCTCTCAATTTTAATGCATGTTATTCAAATAGGCAGTAATATTTTTATGTCACAGTGGCCTGTCTAGCCGGTTACTGTGAGCAATATTCCTGTCTATGGTCTTTATTATTCCACCTTTACATCGTCAAGTTGCACAGAGTTTCCTGCAGCTCAAACTCTCTATTCGCTAGTCTGAGGCTAATCTCTCTCTCTCCATCTCTCTCGCTCTCTCCGTCTCTCTCCCTCTCTGCCCCCTCCCTCCCTCCTTCCCTTCCCTTCTATCTGTTGGCTGCCTAAATGAGAATTAGGGTGGAGTATGTGTGTGTCTGATCAGTCTGAGACACAGAGAAGAGAAGAGAGGGTTCTGGGGCATGACAGAACGTGGCAGGTCTTAACTGGCTCCTCAATCTCAGACACATTTAGTGGTTCAATCTCAGAACCATGAATCTGATTCTCTTCTTCATGCATGATCCTGTTTTATCTTCAAACCAGCTGCCTGTTTAGTGGGATAACAGTCCAGAGCATGAAAGAAAAGCACACTACTTACACTACATGAACAAAAGTATGTGGACACCTGCTCGCTGAACATCTCGTTCCAAAATCATGGGCATTCATATGGAGTTGGTGTCACGCCCTGACCTTAGTTTTCTATGTTTTCTGTATTATTCTGGTCAGGTCAGGGTGTGACGAGGGTGGGTATAGGTGTGTTTGTCTTGTCTAGGGTTTTTAGTTTATCTATGGGGATTTTGTATGTCTAGGGAATGTAGGTTTATGGTGGCCTGAATTGGTTCCCAATCAGAGGCAGCTGTTTATCGCTGTCTCTGATTGGCGATCCTATTTAGGTTGCCATTTTCCATTTAGGTTTTGTGGGTAGTTGTCTATGTGTTGTTGCCTGTCAGCACAATGTTATTTATAGCTTCACGTTCGTTTTGTTGTTTTTGTTAGTTTGTTTAGTGGTTCATTCATTTATTAAAAAATCCCGCTGCGCCTCGGTCTCCTCACTACGACGTTCGTGACAGTTGGTCCCCTGTTTTCTGCTATAACAGTCTCCACACTTCTGGGAAGGCTTTCCACTAGATGTTGGAACATTGCTACGGGGGGGACTTGCTTCCATTCAGCCACAAGAGCATTAGTGAGGTCGGGCACTGATGTTGGGCGATTGGCCTGGCTCGCAGTCGCCGTTGCAATTCCTCCCAAAGGTGTTCGATGGGTTTGAGGTCAGGGCTGTGCAGGCACTCAAGTTCTTCCACACCGATCTCAACAAATAATTTCTGTATGGAGCACGCTTTGAGCACAGCGGATTGTCATGCTGAAACAGGAAAGAGCCTTCCCAAACTTTTGCCATAACGTTGGAAGCACAGAATCGTCTAGAATGTAATTGTATGCTGTAGCGTTAAGATTTCCCTTCACTGGAACTAAGGTGCCTAGGCCGAACCATGAAAAACAGCCACAGACCATTAAACCTCCTCCACCAAACTTTACAGTTGGCACTATGTATTGGGGCAGGTAGCATTGTCCTGGCATTTGCCAAACCCAGATTCGTCTGTTGGACTGACAGATGGTGAAGTGTGATTCATCACTCCAGAGAACGTGTTTTCGCCGCTCCAGAGTCCTGTGACGGCGAGCTTTACACCACTCCAGCTGGTGCTTGGTATTGCACATGGTGATCTTAGGCTTGTGTGTGGCTGCTTGGCCATGGAAACCCATTTCATGAAGCTCCTGACCTAACAGTTATTGTGCTGATGCTTTGGAACTCAGTAATGAGTGTTGAAACCGAGGACATTTTTACCTGCTTCAGCACTTGGCGGTCCCGTTCTGTGAGCTTGTGTGGCCTACCACTTCACAGCTGAGCCGTTGTTGCTCCTAGATGTTTCAACTTCACAATAACAGCACTTACAGTTGACTGGGGCAGCGCTAGCAGGGCTGAAATTTGACGAACTGACTTGTTGGAAAGGTGGCATCCTATGTAGGTGCCACGTTGAAAGTCACTGAGCTCTTCAGTAAGGCCATTCCACTGCCAATGTTTGTCTATGGAGATTGCATGGCTTTGTGCTCAATTTCATACACCTGTCAGCAACGGGTGTGGCTGAAATAGCCGAATCCACTAATTTGAAGGAGTGTTCACATACTTTTGTAGTGCACTTTTGTATATACAGTATAGTGTATCATTCACCTGATCATAAGACAAGATGTGGATTTTTCCCCATACTGTCCACATACTGACCACTAGAGTGCATCCTCCATCATGCCCATGTTAATTTTGTCCATCCACACCAGACGCGATCATCACACACAGGCGAAAATATTGAAACAACTATATTCATATGGGGGCGTGTCAAACACACATGAAACATTCATGGACATTTAGCTATCTTGCTGTTGCTAGCTATCTTGCTGTTGCTAGCTATCTTGCTGTTGCTAGCTATCTTGCTGTTGCTAGCTAATTTGTCCTGGGAGACCTGCATTGCATTTGTTCCTTTTTTTGCAGGATCTTTGCAGGATTTTGACCCGCAGTCTTACAAAATCACGTTTCTTTACTCCGACTATTAACACTAGAACAACTGGTCATCTAGCAATCCCGTTCTGAGCCGATGCTTTCTAACAGTTTAATAAATACATTTCGTTTACGCTATTGCCCAAACAATTATCAAAATTATGCTCTTGGAGTTTTTTGTTAGTTATCTACGATTAATATCTCCTCGTTCATTGTTCAAATACCCACGTGGGGTTGGATGCTCCTGAACACCAATGAGTAGAATGGAGAGGCTGGACATTAAGTGTCTCAATTAGAACCAAGATCTAGTTTAGCGCTTGGCTACACAGACACTACGCATGTTCACGGGCCCGAGTGGTGTAGCTGAAATGACTGAATAACATGTGTACATTTATTTTGCAAGGCTTGCACACGCAACGTGGCCGGTGTGGTTTAGATGTTACTGATCCGTTCCTATTTCCAGTATTCCTCTGCCTAAATGTCAGATCAATTACAGGGCTGGGAATTGCCCGGGAACTCACGAAACGATATTATCACGATACTTAGGTGCCGATACTATACACAGTATATTGTGATTCTCACGATTCTGTATGTATTGCAATTTGATACTGTGATTTTATTGTGTTTCAATGTTCCAAACATATTGCTCACCATATGTCTTCTGCAGAGGGACAAGAGAGAGCCATGAGAATACGAGTTTTGATCAGTCATGGAAATAAAAGTGCAGTAAACAAAATTGGCTCCCTATTGGCTCCCTATTTAAATTGGCTCCCTATTGGCTCCCTATTTAAATTGGCTCCCTATTTAAAAAGATGATGGAAAAATACTGGAGTTTGGTGCAGGTACAGCCAATTAGTGCAAAAATAATATTGCGATATTGTCAAAATTACACAATACAATATATTGTCTGAATAAATATCCCGATATGCAACTGTATCCATTTTTACGCCGTCACTAGTCATTAACACTACAAAGCAATGTTTCCCTCACTAAAAATATATTTAAAGTAGGCCAATACTAACAAGCAAATATCTCGATATGAAACTGTGTCCATTTTTCCCCGTCACTAGTCATTAACACTACAAAGCAATATGCAAAACATTAGGCGCAGTAATATTACACGCAGCACATGATGCAGCCTACCATACATGCTCCAGTTGTATATAATCAGCCTAATGATCATGAAATGAATATGCAAAACATCTGGTGCAGCAACACATGTACAACACATGCTCCACCATTGCCCTCATATCCTCTTATCTTCACATCTTCACACATACGGTGACTGTGTTCTCCAGCCAATTCACTGGTGCTGAGAAGGTTCACGCAGAGAGAGAGACATCACCTGTTCATTAATGTTTCAGAACACTGACTTTTAAATGAAGAGCTTTTCACTACCACCCACCTATTACTTCTGGAAGTCATTTCCCTCATCTCCCTGTAATGGCAGAGGAGGGAGCAGGTGGCTGCAGGGGGAGCAGAGGAGAGGAGGAAACTGGGGGTAGAGGTGCAGCTGCGCTCATTTGTCTCGCAGCTTCAGGAGCGCAGATACTGTTGATATACGTGTATATATACACACACACACACACACACACACACACACACACACACACACACACACACACACACACACACACACACACACACACACACACACACACACACACACACACACACAGGAGCTGCAGATCTATACCCATGTAAACATCAGCCACCATAAGCAGCAGTAGTGGTGTGTAGGAGTCTGATCTAAGTGAATTGACATTTTGCTACACAACACCCACTTATTTATGTAAATATGATTGTTATTAAATTCCCTCTCCCGGGACGAGAACAGGCATATTTACAATGGTTCATCTAGCATCTGTACACACAGTACGCGCTCGCACCATGCATGTATGCTCCCAGCCTCTCATTAGCATTTTAACAGCAATCTCCTGAGCATCAAGGGAAAAGCTATAAGCTTCAAATGCCAAGCTTGAATAGTATCTGACTGACTGAGACAGACAGGGAGTTGAATGGAGAACTGTGTATGTAGTACAACATGTATGTTAACTTAGTCTTTATGATAAAAGAGCTCTGAATCGACTGAACATTCAGCAAGGTTTGTAGAGGCAGCAAAGCAAGTCCTGCCTATAATCCTATTCTCCCACAGTCGACACAGTCACAGACAGATCCAGACGGCTGTTTGAGGAGAGGAGAGAGGTGCTGCTGGTGTCCCAGAAATGGCTCTATTAGGAACTGCAGATGACATAGAATATGTAAAGCGGCAGATTTGGGGATGTCACAGTCAATGCTGCCATGTGAAAGCCCATTAAGGAGATGACAGCAGTAATAAAAACAACGGGAGATGGGGGATTACAAATCAAATGGGGCTTAGTCACTAAAATGAAAATTACATTGCTCTTAAGACGTCTGACCTGCCCCCTCCACATGAATCATCACTAGGATCTCTCCTCTCTCCCCGGGCATCTCTATCAGACATGGGTTCAAATAGTATTTGTTTTCTTTTGAATGCTTGAAAGGTGCTTGATTAAGCTCGTCTGGCATAATGGAACCAATGGAGAAAACCCAAAAGTGCAAATCCCACCTTTCTGGCACTCCAGACAGGCTCAATTAAATACTCTAAGTATTTGAAAGGTAACCAATACTATTTGAACCCGGGTCTGCCACACCACCACAGCACACCACCCGCACTGCCATCCTGCCATCCTGTCATGCTAGATTGACAGAGAGATACTTAGACAGAGAGTGAAGGAGGTAGAGAGGGACATGCGGTTAAAGAAAGGCTGACAGAGAAAATAGGAAAAGGGTCTAATTTCAGTGAGAGGGAAGCAATTTCCTCTAGCTGCTGAGCTGGTAGCTTGTCTCTGTCTCTATCTCTGTCTCTATCTCTGCACAGTCAGAAGAGTGAGTGACACATTCAGTACCATACCTGCTGGAGGTGGGGAAGAGGACAGGTGAAATGAGGACAGGTGAGGTGAGAAGAGGTGAAATGAGGAGAGCTGAGATGAGGAGAGGTGAAATGAGGAGAGGTGAAATGAGGAGAGGTGAGATGAGGAGAGGTGAGATGAGGAGAGGTGAGATGAGGAGAGGTGAGATGAGGAGAGGTGAGATGAGGAGAGGTGAAATGAGGAGAGGTGAAATGAGGAGAGGTGAGATGAGGAGAGGTGAAACGAGGAGAGGTGACATGATGAGAGGTGAGATGAGGAGAGGTGAAATGAGGAGAGGTGAGATGAGGAGAGGTGAAATGAGGAGAGGTGAAATGAGGAGAGGTGAGATGAGGAGAGGTGAAATGAGGAGAGGTGAGATGAGGAGAGGTGAAATGAGGAGAGGTGAATTGAGGAGAGGTGAGATGAGGAGAGGTGAAATGAGGACAGGTGAGATGAGGAGAGGTGAGATGAGGAGAGGTGAAATGAGGAGAGGTGAGATGAGGAGAGGTGAAATGAGGAGAGGTGAAATGAGGAGAGGTGAGATGAGGAGAGGTGAAATGAGGAGAGGTGAAATGAGGACAGGTGAAATGAGGAGAGGTGAAATGAGGAGAGGTGAAATGAGGAGAGGGGAGTTGAGGGGAGAAGGCTGAATTCTTTGTGGCCATCACTGAGCTCACTCATCATTGAACTATGGGTGATTGTGTTTCTTTCTAACCTCTAAACATTGTCCTAAAGAGAAACAGTTAGCTGAGTTTAGATTGAGATTGAACGCTAGGAGCTGAGTGGATAAACAGATGAGTGATAAATGCTCAGACAAGTGATCAATGGTCAGGTGAATGACCAATGGGGAGATAGGTAATCAATGGCCAAAATAAGTAACCAATGATCAATCTTTGATCACAGACTGACCAATGACCATAAATACTGATAAATTGAGAGCTCAACACACCTGTGGGTGATGTCACAGTGTCTCTATCGTGGTGACCCAATCTCCTGCAGTACCACCACCCTGCCACTGGCATCTCTACCTCCTCAAACATCTACTATATCTCAACAGCTATCCACCGCCTCACCCATCAGCTCGCAGCCAGCCTCATTACAAGTCGAGCCCCAATGAACTAACTACAGTGGGGATTAACCAATTAGGTGTTCGCGGCTGGGCTACGCTGCGGGCTCACGCCTGCAGGATTGACTTCCTCCAGTGTTTCATTAGGCCGACCCTGGAGCGGAGCAGAGCTGAGCTGAGCGCTGTAAAACCGGGATAAATTAGATTATAAATCTGCAGCTCCCCACTTTATAAGCGTGACGGGAAGTCTATTACAACTTTCATAAGCAGCGAGAGAGAGGGGGAGGAAGAGAGAGATTGTGTCTGAGAGAAGGGCAAGAGGGGATAGAAAGGGGTCTGAGAGAGGAAGATGAAGAAGAGAGACAGCGAGTCAGAGAGGGAGATGAAGGACAGATGAAAGAGAGAATAGGGGTCTCCAAGCCTGGAGTACAGTATTTGAGGGATAGTGAGCAGTGAGTGTGTCTCTCGGCAACGTGATGTAGCCTGCTTGGTGTTTCCGTCTTTAGCCGCTGCCTCCCTAGCCGCTGCCTCCCTGTCCACAGCCAGGCAGGAAACATCTGTCTCTATCTGCTGGGTTACAAACACTCCAGCTCCACTCTGATATGCATAATTATGTAATGGCCAAAAGATCACCTAAACCTCTCGCTCATTACCGGCCTGCCATGGTGAGCGAGCTAACACACACACACACACACACACACACACACACACACACACACACACACACACACACACACACACACACACACACACACACACACACACACACACACAACACACACACACACACACACACACACACACACACACACACACACACACACACACACACACACACACACACACACACCTACCTCAAATGAGCAGTAGTCCCACAACCTCTGAATGCACACAGGCCAGCTGCTGGTCTTAAATATAACTCAATGAAGAATCACACAATCACAGCAACACAGCAGCAGCAGCAGGGCCCCTGGTCTCCCCATGCAGTCCAGAGTAAAACAGATTACCACAATCAGCACAGCATGGCTACTGGTCAATAATATGACTCATAAACTCATCACTCTCTTCTCTCCCTCCTCCCCCGGTCCCTCTTTAAAGGTCCCTATTGCTTCTACTCTCTATCCGTATGTGCCTCTTGTGCCGATAGATCTCCCTCCCGCTCTCTTTCTCTTGCTCCTGTCACGTACTGCTCTTCTCAGTGGAAGGGCCTGAAGTGCTATTATGGCACAACCATACAAAGTCCTAGTGAGGAACATGGGCCAACTTTACATCCTGTGTTAGGGATCTCCTTCTGAAATGAACACCCGCAACCATTGGTAAAGTAAGGACAGGAAGGGAATACAATGAATAAAAACAATGCTCCCTTCACAGAACAGCGCAAACTGGCTCTAACCAGAATAGAAAGAGGAGTGGGAGGCCCCGGTGCACAACTGAGCAAGAGGACAAGTACATTAGAGTGTCTAGTTTGAGAAACAGACGCCTCACAAGTCCTCAACTGGCAGCTTCATTAAATAGTACCCGCAAAACACCAGTCTCAAAGTCAACAGTGAAGAGGCGACTCCGGGATGCTGGCCTTCTAGGCAGACTTCCTCTGTCCAGTGTCTGTGTTCTTTTACCCATCTTAATCTTTTATTTTTATTGGCCAGTCTGAGATATGGCTTTTTTTTCCAACTCTGCCTCTAGAAGGCCAGCATCTCGGAGTCGCCTCTTCACTGTTGATACTAAGACTGGTGTTTTGCGGGTATTTCAGCTAGACAGATCTTCCAAAGGTGGGGGAGTGGTAATCTATACCAAGGATCACCTTCAGTGCTCGGTTGTCTCCACCAAGTCTGTCCCCAAACAATTTGATTTACTGGTTTTAAGCATTAAACTTTCAAATAGCTCTTTGTTGACTGTTGCTGGATGTTATCGTCCTCCATCAACACCGGCCTGTACCCAACCTGCCCTAAGCTCTCTCCTGGCCCCTTACACTAAGTCTGAATTTGTCCTGATAGGTGACCTAAACTGGGACATGCTTAAACCACCCGACCAAGTCCTAAAGCAATGGGACTCCCTAAATCTTTCTCAGATTATTACCAATCCCAAACACACAGAAAAGGCTACTCTCCTCGATGTTGTCTGTAATGACCCTAGTTATCACTGTTTTACAGCCTGTGTTCATAATGGCTGCTCAGTGAAATGACCTGTTCTGATTTGTCATAGACGCTTGCTAAAAAACTTTAATTAGCAAGCTTTCCTTCATGAACTGGCCTCTATAAAATGGTATAGAATCAGCTTGATCCCCTCTGCCGAAGACGCTTAGACCTTTTTTGATATTTTCTGTGGTATTGTTAACAAACAAGCCCCCATAAAGAAAATGAGAATTAAAAAGAGCACCTGGTTCAACTGTGATTTTGCAGAGTTACTCCACCTCAAGTATTGCATTTGACGAAAGGCTCGCACACACATACTCAGGCTGACTGGCTCTCGTTCAGGCAAATGAGAAATAAGTGCACTTAGGCTATCCGGAAGGCCAAAGTTAGTTACTTTAAGGAGCAATTCTCCCCTCTATGGGTCTAACCCCAAGAAGTTCTGGAAAACGGTTAAAGACCTGAAGAATAAACAGTCCTGCTCACAGCTGCCCATGTCCCTTAAAGTTGATGATGTGGTTGTTACTGACAAGAAGCAGATGGCTGAGCTCTTTTATCACCACTTCATTAAGTCAGGATTCCTATATGCCTCCTTGCCCATCCAACATTTCCTCATCTCCCACCCCTTCTAATGCGACTATCCCCAATGCTTCTCCCCCCCCCGCCCAACTACAAAGTTTCTCCCTGCAGGCAGTCACTGACTCCGAGGTGCTAAAGGAGCTCCTTAAACTTGACCCAAAAAAAACATCTAGTTCGGATGGCTTAGAACCTTTCTTCTGTAAGGTTGCTGCCCCTATAATCGCCAAGCCTGTCTCTCCTTTCTGGGAAGGTTCCTATTGCTTGGATGGTAGCCACGCTTCGTCCTTTATTGAAAGGGGAGATCAAGCTGATCCTAACTGTTATAGGCATATTTCTATTTTACCCTGTTTATCAAAAGTGTTGGAAAAACTTGTCAATAATCAACTGACTGGCTTTCTTGATGTCTATAGTATTCTCTCGGGTATGCAATGTGGTGCTGCTATTTTTATTGACTTGGCCAAAGCTTTTGATACGGTAGACCATTCCATTCTTGTAGGCCAGCTAAGGAGTATTGGTGTCTCTGAGGGGTCTTTGGCCTGGTTTGTTAATTACCTCTCTCAAAGAGTGCAGTGTAAAAAGCCAGAAAATCTGCTGTCTCAGCCACTGCCTGTCACCAAGGGAATACCCCAAGGCTCGATCCTAGGCCCCAAGCTCTTCTCAATTTACATCAACAACATAGCTCAGGCAGTAGGAAGCTCTCTCATCCATTTATATGAAGATGATACAGTCTTATACTTAGCTGGCCCCTCCCTGGAATTTGTGTTAAATGCTCTTCAACAAAGCTTTCTTAGTGTCCAACATGCTTTCTCTGCCCTCAACCTTGTTCTGAACACCTCCAAAACAAAGGTCATGTGGTTTGGTAAGAAGAATGCACCTCTCCCCACAGGTGTGATTACTACCTCTGAGGGATTAGAGCTTGAGGTAGTCACCTCATACAAGTACTTGGGAGTATGGCTAGACGGTGCACTGTCCTTCTCTTAGCACATATCAAAGCTGCAGGCTAAAGTTAAATCTAGACTTGGTTTCCTCTATCGTAATCGCTCCTCTTTCACCCCAGCTGCCAAACCAACTCTGATTCAGATGACCATCCTACCCCTGCTAGATTATGGAGACATAATTTATAGATCGGCAGGTAAGGGCGCTCTCGAGCGGCTAGATGTTCTTTACCATTCGGCCATCAGATTTGCCAACAATGCTCCTTATAGGACACATCACTGCACTCTATAATCCTCTGTAAACTGGTCATCTCTGTATACCCATCGCAAGACCCACTGGCTGATGTTTATTTATAAAACCCTCTTAGGCCTCACCCCCCCCTATCTGAGATATCTACTGCAGCCCTCATCCTCCACATACAACACCCGTTCTGCCAGTCACATTCTGTTAAAGATCCCTAAAGCACACACATCCCTGGGTCGCTCCTCTTTTCAGTTTGCTGCAGCTAGCGACTGGAACGAGCTGCAACAAACACTCAAACTGAACAGTTTTATCTGTCTCTTCATTCAAAGACTCAATCACGGAAACTCTTACTGACAGTTGTGGCTGCTTTGTGTGATGTATTGTTGTCTCTAGCTTCTTGCCTTTTGTGCTGTTGTCTGTGCCATGTTTTGTGCTGTTACCATGTTGTGTTGCTACCATGTTGTTGTTATATTGTGTTGCTACCATGTTGTGTTGTCATGTGTTGCTGCCTTGCTATGTTGTTGTCTTAGGTCTCTCTTTATGTAGTGTTGTGTTGTCATGATGTGTGTTTTGTCCTATATTTATATTGTATTTATTTTTTATTTTTAATCCCAGCCCCTGTCCCCGCAGGAGGCCTTTTGGTAGACCGTCATTGTAAATAAGAATTTGTTCTTAACTGACTTAAATAAATAAAACAATGAAATAAATAAAAGTAATGATGGACTATCGTTTCTCTTTGCTTATTTGAACTGTTCTTGCCATAATATGGACTTGGTCTTTTGCCAAATAGGGCTATCTTCTGTATAGCACCCCTACCTTGTGACAACACAACTGATTGGCTCAAACGCATTAAGAAGGAAAAAAATTCCACAATTTAACAAGGCACACCTGGTAATTGAAATGCATTCTAGGTGACGGCCTCATGAAGCTGGTTGAGAATGTAAGGGAAGAATTTCCACGACAAGAGAATGCCAAGAATGTGCAAAGGTGTCATCAAAGCAAAGGTTGGCTACTTTGAAGAATCTCTGATTTGTTTAACGCTTTTATGGTTACTACATGATTTCATGTGTTATTTCATAGTTTTGATGTCTTCACTATTATTCTACAATGTAGAAAATAGTCAAAATAAAGAAAAAACCTTGAATGAGTAGGTGTGTCCAAACTTTTGACTAGAACACTGTATATATATATTTACACTGAGTGTACAAAACATTAGGATCAAGCTCTTTCCATGACATACTGTAGACTGACCACGTGCATCCAAAAGCTATCATCCTGTATTGATGTCACTTGTTAAATCCACTTCAATCAGTGTAGACGAAGGGGAGGAGACAGGTTAAAGAAGGATTTTTAAGCCTTGAGACAATTGAGACATGGGTTGTGTATGTGTGCTATTCAGTGGGTGAATTGGGTAAGACAAAAGATTTCAGTGCCTTTGAACGGGGTATGGTAGTATCTGCCAGGCGCACTGGTTTGAGTGTGGCAAGAACTGCAACGCTGCTGGGTATTTCACGGTCAACAGTTTCCCATGTGTATCAAGAATGGTCCATCACCCAAAGGACATCCAGCCAACTTGACACAACCGTGGGATGAATTGGAGTCAACATGGGCCAGCATCCCTGTGGAACGCTTTTGACACCTTGTAGAGTCCATGCCCCGACGAATTGAGGCTGTTCTGAGGGCAAAAGGGTGTGCAACTCAATATTAGGAAGGTGTTCCTCATGTTTTGTACATTCAGTGGATACAGTTGAATTTTAAATACACCTTAGCCAAATACATTTAAACTCAGTTTTTCACAATTCCTGACATTTAATCAGAGTAAAATATCAGAATTTTAGAGAGAATGATTTAAGCTTTTATTTCTTTCATCACATTCCCAGTGGGTCAGAAGTTTACATACACTCAATTAGTATATGGTAGAATTGCCTTTAAATAGTTTAACTTGTGTCAAACGTTTCGGGTAGCCTTCCACATTGGGCCCATTCCTCCTTACAGAGCTGGTGTAACTGAGTCAGGTTTGTAGGCCTCCTTGCTCGCACACGCTTTTTCAGTTCTGCCCACACATTTTCTATAGGATTGAGGTCAGGGCTTTGTGATGGCCACTCCAATACCTTGACTTTGTTGTGCTTAAGCCATTTAGCCACAACTTTGGAAGTATGCTTGGGGTCATTGTCCATTTGGAAAACCCATTTGCGACCAAGCTTTAACTTCATGACTGATGTCTTGAGATGTTGCTTCAATATATCCACAATCTCACCATCTATTTTGTGAAGTGCACCAGTCCCTCCTGCAGCAAAGCACCCCCACAACATGATGCTTCCACCCCCGTGCTTCATGGTTGGGATGGTGTTTTACTGTGGATATAGATACTTTTGTACCTGTTTCCTCCAGCATCTTCACAAGGTCCTTTGCTGTTGTTCTGGGATTGATTTGCACTTTTCACACCAAAGTACGTTCATCTCTAGGAGACAGAACGCGTCTCCTTCCTGAGTGGTATGACGGCTGCGTGGTCCCATGGGGTTTATACTTTCGTACTGTTTGTACAGATGGACGTGGTACCTCAGGTGTTTGGAAATTGCTCCCAAGGATGAACCAGACTTGTGGAGGTCAACAATTTTTAATCTGAGGTCTTGGCTGATTTCTTTTGATTTTCCCATGATGTCAAGCAAAAACACACAGAGTTTGAAGGTAGGCCTTTAAATACATCCACAGGTACACCTCCAATTGACTCAAATTATGTCAATTAGCCTATCAGAAACTTCTAAAGCCATGACATAATTTTTTGGGAATTTTCCAAGCTGTTTAAAGGCACAGTCAACTTAGTGTATGTAAACTTCTGACCCACTGGAATTGTGATACAGTGAATTATAAGTAAAATAATCTGTCTGTAAACAATTGTTGGAAAAATTACTTGTGTCATACACAAAGTAGATGTCCTAACCAACTTGCCAAAACAATAGCTTGTTAACAAAAAAATTGTGGAGTGGTTGAAAAACGAGTTTTAAGGACTCCAGCCTAAGTGTATGTAAACTTCCGACTTCAACTGTATGTGTGTGTGTGTTTGCAGTCAGGATGATTGGGGAATGTGTCCAGTCGAGCATCGGCAGCGTAGCCTAGTGGTTAGAGCGTTGGACTAGTAACCGGAAGGTTGCAAGTTCAAATCCCCGAGCTGACAAGGTACAAATCTGTCGTTCTGCCCCTGAACAGGCAGTTAACCCACTGTTCCTAGGCCGTCATTGAAAATAAGAATTTGTTCTTAACTGACTTGCCTAGTTAAATAAAGGTAAAAAAAAAAAAAAAAAAAAAAATCTCCACAAGTGATCTATCTATCTGATGTATATCTATATCTTCTAACTCCATGCTATATCATACCTCATAAATATTCATCATAGAGATATAAATATTCATTCATACAGAGGATCTAAGAGCTTCAAATAACAAGAGAAGAGGTTCTACCATCAAACATATAATAATGTATGAATATGGATAAAAGACCACCGAGCGACTTTAATCTGAGTTGGCTCTTTCATCTGCCGTCATAAATCAATCATGGAGTCAGATTTATTAGATTGGCCTTGGGACGTGATAAAGTTTACAGTCATGGACACCATGCAGCCAGACTAGCGTAGTGACTCTAATCTGAGTGGCAGGCCTCTCTCTCTATGTGTGGGACCATTGTTTGTTCCTCTGGCTCTTTTGATATTTCCCTTCTTCAGCCTTCTGCCTGGCTGGGTTATTATTAATACAAGAGATCAAAGTGACAACAGCACTGTGTGGAGTGTGTTTCTGACAGACTGCCCACACACACACACACACTTGTTTCTTATTTGATAGTGTAATAGAGTCCTGCCATACCGTCTGGTGTCAAGGTTGTGTCTTGTTTTATTGGATTATTCACGGTGTGGTTTTGCACTACCCAGGCTAGCCATACCCAGGCTAGCCATACCCAGGCTAACCATACCCAGGCTAACCATACCCAGGCTAACCATACCCAGGCTAGCCATACCCAGGCTAGCCATACCCAGGCTAACCATACCCAGGCTAGCCATACCCAGGCTAGCCATACCCAGGCTAACCATACCCAGGCTAGCCATACCCAGGCTAGCCATACCCAGGCTAACCATACCCAGGCTAACCATACCCAGGCTAGCCATAACCAGGCTAACCATACCCAGGCTAGCCATACCCAGGCTAACCATACCCAGGCTAAACATACCCAGGCTAGCCATACCCAGGCTAACCATACCCAGGCTAACCATACCCAGGCTAACCATACCCAGGCTAATCATACCCAGACTAGTCATACCCAGGCTAACCATACCCAGGCTAGTCATACCCAGGCTAACCATACCCAGGCTAGTCATACCCAGGCTAACCATACCCAGGCTAGTCATACCCAGGCTAACCATACCCAGGCTAACCATACCCAGGCTAGCCATACCCAGGCTAACCATACCCAGGCTAACCATACCCAGGCTAGTCATACCCAGGCTAACCATACCCAGGCTAGTCATACCCAGGCTAACCATACCCAGGCTAGCCATACCCAGGCTAACCATACCCAGGCTAGTCATACCCAGGCTAACCATACCCAGGCTAACCATACCCAGGCTAGCCATACCCAGGCTAGTCATACCCAGGCTAACCATACCCAGGCTAACCATACCCAGGCTAGCCATACCCAGGCTAACCATACCCAGGCTAACCATACCCAGGCTAACCATACCCAGGCTAGTCATACCCAGGCTAACCATACCCAGGCTAGTCATACCCAGGCTAACCATACCCAGGCTAACCATACCCAGGCTAGCCATACCCAGGCTAACCATACCCAGGCTAGTCATACCCAGGCTAACCATACCCAGGCTAACCATACCCAGGCTAGTCATGTTTGGACTCAGGCACGTGTTGCTCAGTCGTTTTGAAGAACTCACTATGGTGAACTTCTTTAGATGCTGAGTGAAGTGCCACACACCCATGGACCAGCTCAGCTCAGCTGGTTGTTGGAAAGGGACGGAAAGCAAGTGGAGCTCAGAGGAGTGTGAATGTGATTGATTGTAGCTCAGAGGAGTGTGAATGTGAGACACTGATCATGCATGGGGACATTAGGGTGAGGAGCAGCCATACATGGCCATCGGGACACTGGCGCCACAACATCACAAGACGACCCAAGAAAGGACTAGCGGGTTTGAAATGAACCTAACAACAACGTTAGTCAAATGTTCCTCTAATGCTTTAACCCCCATGGCTTCCATAGGTTTAACCTCCAGCTCATCTGCATGGCTGAACCTTAGAAAGTTCTATGTGTTTAGATTCCACCCAATCAACCATGTCTCAAAGAATTTGTCATTAAGACTTTAAAATACGAAAATGTTTTTGATGGAAGCCTTCGATGTTGCTTTGAGAGTGATGAAAAATAAGGAGCAACACCAATTGGCGCTTTGTTGAACCAGAACAACCATGGAAGCAGAACGGATCTCTAAGCCCCTCCTGACCATGGCTCTGTTTCAATAGCCACACTACTATCAATACTACCATACCATCTACTTCAAATGATGTCATGTATTGGCCATGAATTCTAAGTGGGATGCTGGTATGGACATTGGGACCACAGGAGGTTGGTGGCACCTTAATTGGGGAGGACGGGCTCGTGGTAATGGCTGGAGCGGATTAGGTAGAATGGTATCAAATACATCAAACGTGGTTTTCTTGTGTTTGATGCCATTCCTTTTGCTCCGTTCTAGCCATTATTATGAGCTGTCCTCCAATCAGCAGCCAGGTCCTGCAGTCCATGTCCACTGGAGAAGAAGTCCACTTAGACCACACCCACCCAGGCAGGAAGCAGAACCACTCCTGTACTACTCATTCAGGGACATTATGGGAATGTCATCATTCCTAGTTCCTCAAAAGCTAAAGCTCTGAAAAACACACAGATCAGACACAAGCTATATTGATATTGAACTTGAAGAGAAATATCTGGCTTGAGCTGCGCTTGTAGAATAGATAAATACATCTCAGGGAATGTTTTTCTAGACCTCTCTCTACAAGGTCAACACCTTCATAGAGCTCAGCCTCAACCGTGAAAACATAAACAATGTTTCCTCCAGTGAGCCGTTGAGACAGTTATTACAGCTGGTTGCCTCAGTGCAATAAAGTGGTATTTGTTAGTGCAGCAGGCTTTTATGATAAGACTGGACTGATTGAGGATAGGGCTCTGTGATAGAGGAAAGATTGGGAAGATAGAGTCATAATTCTCTGGACAGATGGACCCCAGCTCCTGAGACCATAGGGAGAATTCACCAAGAAATACACACCTGTAAGTGCACACACACACACACACACACACACACACACACACACACACACACACACACACACACACACACACACACACACACACAAAGGAAGGCAGTCAATGAGGCAGGCATGTGGCATGCGCGCACACAAACACACACACACGCACGGACAGAGCTGGACACACACACACGGACAGAGCTGGACACACACAGATGGACAGTGCTGGACACACACACACGGACAGAGCTGGACACACACACACACACAGACAGAGCTGGACACACACACACAGATGGACAGTGCTGGACACACACACACATAGACAGAGCTGGACACACACACACAGATGGACAGTGCTGGACACACACACACAGACAGAGCTGGACACACACACACACACACACACACACACACGGACAGAGCTGGACACACACATTTCATCAGGGCTGGGTGTTTAATAAGGGAGCAGATGCCATGAAAATAGACCCAGGAAAGAACCAAAGGCTATCACTCACTACTAATGATCCTGAACGTGACAGATGCATTCCTCTGCTTGACACTTCTCAACACCTCTTGTTCGCATCCATATGCACAGTCACACCACACATACATCACAGTGTACACACGTGTACATCCACAACAAGCTACACAAACCTTCACATCTCAATCTCTTAACACGTTCCTCACATGAAACCCAACATAATGTACCTTTCAAGGAGATAACAAAATGAAGGGCCCTGCTTGGATTCTGAAGGCCTACACCTTTACAGAGTCGGTCCATTTTGACACAGGGGACGAAGGAAAGAGAGATGGGGGAACGAGATATGCATCCAACTGGAATAGGGTGTGTAGGAGCTGGAGCCCAAATCTCCCAAGTCCCCCCCCCCCATCATCATCACCTCAGAGTTGGTATATCATCAGTTACACCCTCCAGCTCTCTGACATATCAGTCAACATCCTCATCCCTCACCACAGCAGCAGTATCCCAGCTCTGATCACCCACAGCACACAGAGGATTCACCAGCATGGCACTTCTCCCCTGATTCTCCTTCTCCTCCCAGCAATCAACACAGCAAAATCATTCTGGATCGGTTCCCTGGGAGCGTCACTCACACAAGACCCTGAACATCATTCCCACTTCGTCTGTCTCCCAGCAGCATCGCTCTCACATGCACCGCTTTCATCCTCTATCATTTCTCTTAGCGCAGCACCCGTGAGACAGACCCTCTCCGATACCCACCCCCCCAACCCCACTTCAACCACCCTACCGCTCTGAGACCCCTCACCCGGTCTCCAACTCATCCACACAGCAGACAGATAGAAAGGATGGGAAAAGAGCAGTCTACTGTACGCACGCTGACGATCCTCTCGGAGGTGCCCCCTCGGGAGACAGTGGTCCCGTTGAGTCCCACCAGAGAGGGCAGTGTCTGGGACATCCAGTTGGTCACCATGGCCATGGTGCTGAGCACCGCCCCGATCTTCAGCAGCGGAACGCTCATTTCGCCTGTCCCCCCACCTCCACACCGCTCTGCGCTCCTCAGCCCCTACCGCCCCCCTGCCCTGCACTCTTCCACCTCTCCTCCGCTCAGATCACCCCACTCTGCCTGCCTGCACCGGGACCAGTTAGTCAGCCAGGCAGGAGCAGAGAACCAGGCGGACAGGCAGTTAGCCAGAGACACAGCCCCAGCACGGTGGCTCTCTCCTCAGCCCACGGAAGAAACTAGAGCAGCTCTGATAACCACAGACCCAGGCTTAGTCAGTCAGCCAGCCAGCGGTAGAACCAGAGCGAGGGGCAGAGGAGGACAGGAGATCACATCCAGCAGCAGCATCACACTGGGTCTATCCGTCTGAGAGCAACTGCCTGCCAGAGCCTCTCTCTCCCTCGCTCGCTCTCTCTCAAGATGCAGAGCTGCGCATTGGCTGCATCCCTCTCTCGTCCCCTCCCTGGCTGCCTCCCTCTCTCTCGTCCCCTCCCTGGCTGCCTTCTTCTCTACTCCCTGGCTGTCAGCCTCTCCTCCCTTACTCCAGCCTTTCTTTACATGCTTACGTCCCTCCTTTATTTTTCGTCTCTCCCTCTCTTTTGCGCCTTCTATCGCAGTTCTCTCCTGACTCTTTAGTGTGTTCATTGAAAAGCACACAGTCACAGAGAGAGACGATGAGACTGTGAGGGAGGCTGCAAGGGTATGTAGATGAGTGCAGACAAGACAGGACAGGACATTCAGTGTTCAACACCATGACTGTGTTGGGTTCCATTACTCTGTCCAACTCACAGCTAGCCTGCAGCCTGTTCAGAGGCATCACCTCATACACAACCCCCTCTCTACTCAGATGGACTGGAGGAGGAGGAAGATGCAAGCAGGGTGGGTCTTAATGAGGAAGATGAGGGAGAGGAAGAAGAGGGAGAGGAGGAGAAGGAGCAGGTTGCATGGTGAGGGTATAATGAAGAAGAGGGTGAGGAAGAAGGAGAAGAGGCAAGCAGGGTGGGTATTAATGAGGAAGAGGAGGGAGAGGAAGAAGAGGGAGAGGAGGAGGATGACAAGGTGGGTATTAATGTGGAAGGAAGTGGAAGAGGCTCCATGTTGAGATGGACATAAGGAGTAAAGAGGAGGGAAATTAGGGAGAGGAGGAGGAGTAAGTAGGCATTCTTGGTAGGGTATTAATGAGGAAGAGGAGGTGAGTAGGCAGGCTGTGTGGGATGGGTATTAATGAGGAAGAGGAACGATGTGTTCCAGCCCACAGCTCCTCTTCTCCTCCTCTCCTCTTCTCCTGACAGCCCATCAGTTACCCTGCTTCCTGACTCCTCCTTAATCGCCCTGTAATATGCACACTCAACCGCTACAGACCCGCTCGCCGCCGCCGCCACACACACACACACACACACACACACACACACACACACACACACACACACACACACACACACACACACACACACACACACACACACACACACACACACACACACACACACACACACACACACACACACACACACACACCTCTGACTGTTACTGGCACACACTCCCCCACACTGCTATCTTTTAACTCAAGCTGAACGAACCCCCTCTCTCAAAGTACTGGCCATGCGAGGAGCTTTCAGTGTGGACCTAACTAACTAAACGAGTTGATGAAATAGAAAGTTAATCAATAATAGGGAGGTAATTATAGAAGTGGAGAAAATTGGAAGCCTAATGGATCTGACTGTGAAATGAAGTAGGAATTAACAGGCTTTTCATGGAGCAAAATGGCTGCCATGTCGTGCATCACCCAGGTGGGTGCTAGTGTGGGGGTGGTGGAGTGAGTATGTGGAAACCATGCAAAGCAGTTGATTATCATCATTTTCATCAGGTGGTGGTTGTTATCATCATTACTTTCTCTTGTTCTTGTGAAAGTGTTTCTTGAACCAGGCAATAGTGTCATGTTTCAGACCTTCTGCTTACTCTGCCCATAGAAGATGGTGTCAGTTTACCCTGTAGGGATTATGCGTCAGCATCAAATGACCCTCTAAAACAGCAGCCACTCATAATGATGACAGACTGCCTGGGTGTGACAGTATGCCCATGTCATCCCCTCTCCTCTTTGTGTATGGTGACTGATTGATCTTGTCAGACAAGCCTCTCCTACCCAGGTACCAACACTGGGCAGGGGCTGGGGAGATGGTGAGTGATATGGGGTTTGCTGTGGAGGGCCATGGGTTGACATGTTATGAGAGGAGACAGCTTGCTGAGCTCTATCCAAGACATGTCAGGCCTCCTCAGCTCACCTGCTGGCTCTTTCTCTCCCACTCTGCCTCTCCAGCCTATTGCTGTGACAAGGCTGCCCTCAAGTGGCAAGTAGGAGCATTACAGCTGTTCAGCTCACGTCCATTCGCTTGAGGCCAATCAGCCTTTGGCAATTACTGCCTTTGGCAATTACTGCCGGCATTTACCCGATGGTGGTGACAAACGATTGTCACAGTTTAGTATCATGATGGCATGTCAAGGAATAATTTAGTCATACATCCTCTCTTTACAATCATCTGTTGTAATGGTTCTATATTTACTATGCTTTCCCTTCTATGCGGTCGTACGATGCATTTATACATGCAGATAGACTATTCACACACACACAAGTCCCTGCAGGATCCTTGCCTTACCCTGGATATGAATGAGTAAAAGATCACAGCAAAGCAGACAGAAATACACCTGAACCAGAGTACGAGTGGACTCGGAATTGCCAGGGACCTCACAAAACGATATTGTGTTGATACGGTGGCAGGTAGCCTAGATGTTGGAGTGTTGGGCCAGTAACCCAACGGTCGCTAGTTCAAATCCCTGAGCTGACGATGTAAAAAATCTGTTGATGTGCCCTTGAGAAAGGCACTTAATCCTTATTATTCCAGGGTTGCCGTTGATAACGGCTGTAACTCTACTGTCTCAGGGAGAGCGGGATATGCAGAAAACACATCTCCATTTCATACATGTGTATAATACACACTTGTACATGTGTGGAACAGGACTAATGTAAGCACCCATTAAATGATTATTACTTAGGTGCCGATATGTATGTGATTCGATATTGTGATTTGATGTTACAAATATATTGCTCACCATGTGCAGACAGTGGCGGTAGATGCCATTTATGATGAGGGAGGACTTTATTTAAATAATTTTATGAGGATGGCCTTATTTCTATTACAGCATATTGGATAACTGTCATTCATACTTCACCCAGCTCAATGTAACATGGATAGGCTTAGGCTACTACATGTAGGCGCACAGGTCCAGAGAAATCAGAGTAATGAAGGTGACAGACAGTGACACATTCAATACCGCCTTTCCCACTCTGCATCTAGCTGATCTAGGTTGTAAAAATGAGTCCAACAGTTGCAGACGAGAGTTTCTATTGGACATATTCAGGTATGTTTATTCCCGTTTCGTTCCGTTTTGTTCCTGTTTAAGAAAGGCTTTTCAACAGAATCGGCAGAATGAATACACACGATCACATGCAAACACAGAATTAGCAGCCACATATAAACCGCATGATCCCTTTGCTCGATGTAGCCTATATACACTCTGAACAAAAATATAAAATGCAACATGCAACAATTTCAAAGATTTTACTGAGTTAAAGTTCATATGAGGAAATCAGTCAATTGAAATAAATAAATTAGGCTCTAATCTATGGATTTCACATAACTGAGAATACAGATATGCATCTGTTGGTCACAGATACCTTAAATAAAAAGGTAGGGGCGTGGATCAGAAAAACAGTCAGCATCTGGTGTGACCACCTTGTCCCTCATTCCGTTTGGTTACCTGTTCTGGAGTCTTATGGCTTGGGGTAAAAACTGTTGAGAAGCCTTTTTGTCCTAGACATGGCACTCCGGAACCGCTTGCCATGCGGTAGTAGAGAGAACAGTCTATGGCTGGGGTCTTTGACAATTTTTAGGGCCTTCCTCTGACACCGTCTGGTGTAGAGGTCCTGGATGGCAGGCATCTTAGCTCCAGTGATGTACTGGGCCATATGAACTACCCTCTGTAGTGCCTTGCGGTCGGAGGCCGAGCAATTGCCGTACCAGGCAGTGATGCAACCGGTCAGGATGCTCTCGATGTTGCAGCTGTAGAATCTTTTGAGGATCTCAGGACCCATGCCAAATCTTTTTAGTTTCCTGAGGGGGAATAGGCTTTGTCGTGCCCTCTTCAACACTGTCTTGGTGTGTTTGGACCATTCTAGTTTGTTGTTGATATGGACACCAAGGAACTTGAAGCTCTCAACCTGCTCCACTACAGCCCCGTCGATGAGAATGGGGGCGTGCTCGGTCCTTCTTTTCCTGTAGTCCACAATCATCTCCTTAGTCTTGGTTACGTTAAGGGATAGGTTGTTATTCTGGCACCACCCGGCCAGGTCTCTGACCTCCTCCCTATAGGCTGTCTCGTCGTTGTCGGTGATCAGGCCTACCACTGTTGTGTCGTCAGTAAACTTAATGATGGTGTTGGAGTCGTGCCTGTCCATGCAGTCGTGGGTGAACAGGGAGTACAGGAGGGGACTGAGCACGCACCCCTGGGGAGCTCCAGTATTGAGGATCAGCGTGGCAGATGTGTTGCTACCTACCCTCACCACCTGGGTGCGGCCTGTCAGGAAGTCCAGGATCTAGTTGCAGAGGGAGGTGTTTAGTCCCAGGTTCCTTAGCTTAGTGTTGAGCTTTGAGGGCACTATGGTGTTGAACGCTGAGCTGTAGTCAATGAATAGCATTCTCACATACGTGTTCCTTTTGTCCAGGTGGGAAAGGGCAGTGTGGAGTGCAATAGAGATTGCATCATCTTTGGCTCTGTTTGGGCGGTATGCAAATTGGAGTGGGTCTAGGGTTTCTGGGATAATGGTGTTGATGTGAGCCATTACCAACCTTTCAAAACACTTCATGGCTACAGATGTGAGTGCTACAGGTCAGTAGTCATTTAGGTAGGTTACCTTAGTGTTCTTGGGCACAGGAACTATGGTGGTCTGCTTGAAACATGTTGGTATTACAGACTCAATCAGGGACATGTTGAAAATGTCAGTGAAGACACCTGCCAGTTGGTCAGCACATGCCCGGAGCACCCGTCCTGGTAATCCGTCTGGCCCCGCAGCCTTGTGTACATTGACCGGTTTACAGGTCTTACTCACGTCGGCTACAGAGAGCATTATCACACAGTCGTCCGGAACAGCTGATGCTCTCATGCATGCCTCAGTGTTGCTTGCCTCGAAGCGAGCATAGAAGTGATTTAGCTCGTCTGGTATGCTCGTGTCACTGGGCAGCTCGCGTCTGTGCTTCCCTTTGTAGTTTGTAATAGTTTGCAAGCCCTGCCACATCCGAAGAGCATCGGAGCCGGCGTAGTATGATTCAATCTTAGCCCTGTATTGACGCTTTGCCTGTTTGATGGTTCGTCGCAGGGCATAGCGGGATTTCTTGTAAGTTTCCGGGTTAGAGTCCAGCACCTTGAAAGCGGCAGCTCTAACCTTTAGCTCAGTGCGATTGTTGCCTGTAATCCATGGCTTCTGGTTGGGGTATGTACGTACAGTCACTGTGAGGCCAACGTCCTCGATGCACTTATTGATAAAGCCAGTGACTGATGTGGTGTATTCCTCAATGTCATATGAAGAATCCCGGAACATGTTCCAGTCTGTGATAGCAAAACAGCCCTGTAGTTTAGCATCTGCTTCATTTGACCGAGTCACTGGTGCTTCCTGCTTTAATTTTTGCTTGTAAGCAGGAATCAGGAGGATAGAGTTGTGATCAGATTTACCAAATGGAGGGAGAGCTTTGTATGCATCTCTGTGTGTGGAGTATAGGTGATCTAGAATTATTTTCCCTCTGGTTGCACATTTAACATGTTGATAGAGATTTGGTAGAACTGATTTAAGTTTCCCTGCATTAAAGTCTCCGGCCACTAGGAGCGCCGCCTCTGGGTGAGTGGTTTCCTGTTTGCTTATTTCCTTATACAGCTGACTGAGTGCGGTCTTAGTGCCAGCATCTGTTTGTGATGGTAAATAAACAGCCACAAAAAGTATAGCTGAGAACTCTCTAGGCAAGTAGTGTGGCCTGCAATTTATCACAATATACTCTACTTCAGGCGATCAAAATCTAGAGACTTCCTTAGATTTCGTGCACCAGCTGTTTACAAATATGCACAGACCGCCCAACCCTCGTCTTACCGAAGTGTGCTGTTCTATCTTGCCGGTGCAGCGTGTATCCCGCTAGCTGAATATCCATGTCGTCATTCAGCCACGATTCCGTGGAACATAGGATATTACAGTTTTTGATGTCCCGTTGGTAGGATATTTGCGATCGTACCTCGTATAATTCATTGTCCAATGATTGCACGTTGGCGAGTAATATTGATGGTAATGGCAGCTTTCCTACTCGCCTTCTCTGGGGCCTGACGAGGCATCCGGCTCTTCGACCTCTGTACCTGCGTCGCTTCCTCTTGCGAATAATTGGGATGTCGGCCCTGTGGGGTGTTTGTTTATCATGTGAGTCTTGCTTGTTGTTGAAAAAATCTTCTTTTAATCCGAGGTGAGTGATCGCTGTCCTGATATCCAGAAGCTCTTTTTTGCAGTAAGATACGGTGGTAGAAACATTATGTACAAATTAAGTTACAAATAACGCAAAAAAACCCACATAATAGCACAATTGGTTTGGCGCCCGTAAAACTGCTGCCATTTCTTCTTCGTGCTGGATATTTGCGGGAAATGGAACAGGCTGTCGTACACAGCATTCCCAAACATGCTCAATAGGTGACATGTCTGGTGAGTATGCAGGCCATTGAAAAACTGGGACATGTTTCATCTTCCAGGAATTGTGTACAGATCCTTGCGACATGGGGCCGTGCATAATCCTGCTGAAACATGAGGTGATGGCGGCGAATGAATGGCACGACAATGGGCCTCAGGATCTCGCACGGTATATATTTGCATTCAAATCTATAAAATGCAATTGTGTTCATTGTCCGTAGCTTATGCCTGCCCACACCGTAATCCCAACACCACCATGGGGCACTCTGTTCACAACGTTGACATCAGCAAACCGCTCGCCCACACGCTGTCTGCCTTCTGGCTGGTACAGTTGAAACCCTGGATTAATCTGTGTCGAGCACACTTCTCCAGCATGCCAGCGGCCATTGAGGGTAAGCATTTGGCCACTGAAGTCAGTTACGACGCTGAACAGCAGTCAGGTCTAGACCCTGGTGAGGACGACGAGCATACAGTTTCTGACAGTTTGTGCAGAAATTCTTCCGTTGTGCAAATGCACAGTTTCATCAGCTGTCCGGGTGGCTGATCTCAGACAATCCTGAAGGTGAAGAAGCCGTATGTGGAGGTCCTGGACTGGCATGGTTACGTGTGGTCTGCGGTTGTGAGGCCAGTTGGACGTACTGCCAAATTCTCTAAAACAATGTTGGAGGTGGCTTATGGTAGAGAAATGAACCTTCAATTATCTGGCAACAGCTCTGGTGGACATTGCTGCAGTCAGCAGGTCAATTGCACGCACCCTCAAAACTTAAGACATCGGAGGCATTGTGTTGTCTGGCAAAACGACACATTTGAGAGTACCTTTGGATTATCTTGACAACGGAGAAATGCTCACTAACAGGGATGTAAACAAGTTTGCGCACAGAATTTGATAGAAATAAGCTTTTTGTGCTTGTCTAAAATGTTGGGGATCTTTTACTTCAGCTCATGAAACATGAGACCAACACTTTACATGTTGCATTTACATTTTTGTTCAGTATATTTCCTTCTCTCCTTCTCTCACCTTTTCCCTTCGCTTGTGGACTTACATTTACATTTACATTTAAGTCATTTAGCAGACGCTCTTGTCCAGAGCGACTTACAAATTGACTTCAGTGCACAATACAACAACAGTTGTCTGTGAACAGGCGAAAAAAAACTTTACAAGCCAAACGTTCCTACCATAATCGCTACACACAGCCTACATCGTTGTCACCATATTAATGTCATAGTCAACATAGCTACTAGAACTAACGTGTTAGTAAACCCGCTACAATCATACAGTACAGTGTACAGCAAGCAGTTTAGCAGTTAAACTTGCGGGTCCCGGTGGCAACTCTTAGAAGAGTTCCATTGTTGGAAAGCCATAGCCAGCTAGCTAACATAGCATCCCTTTGTTTGACCCGGGTGTTTGAGTAGGCTAAACTAGCATTCGCTTGCTAAGTCAGTGAAAGTGAAAGTAAAAAATATATACTAAGAAATAAGGCTCTCTTGCTTCTCTTTAATTTTAGAAGAAATGAATTTGTTCAAAACTGTTCAACTATTGTCTTTCTCGCTCTTTGGGTGAACTACACACCACATGTTATGGACTGCACTGCTACCTAGCTGTAGCTTATGCTTTCAGTACTAGATTCATTCTCTGATCCTTTGATTGGGTGGACAACATATCAGTTCATGCTGCAAGAGTTCTGATAGGTTGAAGGATGTCCTCCGGAGGTTATCATAATTACTGTGTAAGTCTATGGAAAGCGGTGAGAACCATGAGCCTCCTAGGTTTCATATTGAAGTCAATGTACCCAGAGGAGGACAGAAGCTAGCCGTCCTCCGGCTACACCATGGTGCTACCCTACAAAGCGCTGCTGAAGCTACTGTAGACCTTCATTACTAAACAGAATTACTAAACCAAAATTATTTGGTGAACATATTTAATATTAACTTTTGTAATGTTTCACTTTACATTTTTCTGAAATTCTGAGGATTGTCCTTCCATTCCTCCTCTGAGGAGCCTCCACTGGCTGCAGACAGAGAGGAGAGAGCATGATAAAATGAGTTTTGATCAATAATGGAAATATAAGTGCTGAAAACATGTTGGCTCACTATTTTTGGGGTTATGTATTGTGTGTAATACCGCATGTGTAAGCAACACATCATACATGTGTTAGTGTCCATGGCCACCGGATGGCAGCAGAGGTTTAAAGAGATGATGTAAATAAAGTGACGATGTATCACCACTGACAACCATAAAGTATCTCACCTTGTGATACTAGTACATGTTTCTACAGAACTGATCTATCAAATCTCTACTGAGCTCTAGTTTGTAAAACAGATACGCAAGATGAACTAGAGACAGTATTGGAGGAAGCAAGATTTACTGGGAACACAATAACATCTGCCATATCTACTAGAGGAGAATCTATGCATTTCAGTAAACCCACTGTCAGACTAAAGTTTGCACTTGTATGATCCGACAAGCTTTAAGCAAATATGGTCTCCCGTCTGGACTACTGCAACTCGCTGTTGGCTGGGCTCCCCGCTTGTGTCATCAAACCACTGCGACTTATACAGAACGCCACAGCCCACCTGGTGTTCAACCTTACCAAGTTCTCCAATGTCACCCCATCTCCTCCACACACCCCACTGGATTCCAGTCAAAGCTCGCATCCACTACAAGACCATGGTGCCTGCATACGGAGCAGCAAGAGGAACTGCCCCTCCCTACCTCCAGGCTATGCTACACCCAAACCCGAGTACCCTGATTCTGCCACCTCTGGTCTCTTGGGCAGTTCCCGCTCAGCCCAGTCCTAGCTCTTCTCTGTCCTGGCACCCCAATGGTGGAACCAGCTTCCTCCTGAGAGTACCTGCCCATCTCCCAAAAACATAAAACATTTGAAACCCTACCTCTTCAAAGAGTATCTTAAAATAACCCCCCCCCCCAAAAAAAATTTGCCTTTTGTAAACTAACACTTGCACCCGACAGCCCATCCCACCCATCTCTACTGATAGCTACTTGATTGAGTACAAATGTACTATGACTGTGCTATGTGGTTGTCCCACCAAGCTATCTTTTTTATAATTTTTTTATAATATGTTTATTATTTTCCAATAAAAATAAAATAAAAAAGACAGCAGTACAAACAATGACATTCATTGTACTGTTGAATGGGATGGCCAATTTAGAGGACAAAACAAAAGTTAACTCACACATACACAAAATAAAACAAAATCCTATTAGGTGGTACATGTATAAGACAGCATATAGTCATTACAAGCAGTGTAGTTAAGTCAAAAATAAATATTGGGTGGAGTACAGCACAGAGTAGCAGCAGATTGTCAGCCCAGTTATGAAGCAGGACTAGACCATTTGGGCCAGTATCGGCTGCCATACTTTGTAAAACACTGGACTTCTATTGGAGGTATTGTATCGAATCTTTTCCACATTTCAAAGGTAGGTACAGTCTCCAATTTCCAAAATTGCAATATGAGCCTTTTGGCTAATAGAGTACAAAGAGAGACAGCTTTCCCTTCCTGGCTATTCCCATCAACTGTACCAAACAGAGCGATCAATGAGTCTGGGGCTAGAACTCTATCAAAGGCCTTAGATAAGTAATCAAAAATGAGAGCCCAGTAAGCATGTAACTTAGGGCATGTCCAGAATAAGTGGGTCAACATCCTGCTTGCACCTCTCACACAGTGGTGAGGTGTCCGGGAATATTTTATGCAGTTTTACTTTTGAGTAGTGTAACCTGTGTATCACCTTAAACTGTACAAGGTTGTGTCTGGCATTCACTGAACGGTGGTTTATATTCCTGAGAGCTTCTATCCAGTCCTCATTTGAGATTTCTGAACCAAGTTCTTGTTCCCAAGCCCTTTTAATGGTGTCTGTGGATACCTCTATGTGGGCCTGTAGCACATCATACAGTCTAGAGACCGACCCTTTTGAATGGGGTTTGACAAGGATCAAGTTCAGTTCCCGCTCAGCCCAGTCAAAACTGTTCGCTGCTCTGGCACCCCAATGGTGGAACAAACTCCCTCACGACGCCAGGACAGCGGAGTCAATCACCACCTTCCGGAGACACCTGAAACCCCACCTCTTCAAGGAATACCTAGGATAAAGCAATCCTTCTGCCCCCCCCCCCCCCCCTTAAAAGATTTAGATGCACTATTGTAAAGTGGCCGTTCCACTGGATGTCATTAGGTGAATGCACCAATTTGTAAGTCGCTCTGGATAAGAGCGTCTGCTAAATGACTTAAATGTAATGTAAATGTAATCAAGCTATCTAATGTAGGACTATTTGGCTTCATGCCATACTGTGGGATATGTGTCCTTAAGAAATTCCTGATTTGGAGGTATCTGAAAAAATGTGTTGTTGGCATGTTGAACTTTCCCTGTAATTGTTGAAATGAAGCTAACTGACCATCTATGTATAGATTACCAATTGTTGTGAGCCCCTTCTCCCTCCACTGTGAAAACACCACATCATCCAATGCAGGGTGGAAAGCATGATTCAGGCAAATCGGGCTGTCAATGTATACAGTGGGTATGTTAAGAAAATACATAATCTGTTTCCAGATCCTTAGCGTATGACAAATGACTGGATTAGAGTCATAAGTGTCTTTTTTCACATATGATGGGCTATTAAAACTTCTTGTCAATAGGGGGGCGCTGTTTCACTTTGGAAAAAATCGTGCCCAAATGAAACGGACTCGTACTCTTTTCTAGATCATACAACATGCATATTATTATTACTATTGGATAGAAAACACTCAGAAGTTTCTAAAACTGTTTGAATTATATCTGTGATTGAAACAGAACTCATTTTGCAGCAAACTTCCATACAGGAAGTGAAAAACCTGAAAACGAGGCTCTGTTTCAGGGCCTGCCTATTCAACTGGCTTTTATTTATCGATATGCATGCACTTCATACGCCTTCCACTAGATGTCAACAGGCAATGGAAGGTGGAATGGGGTGTCTAGCTTGATCTGAGGCCGAACAAGAGCTTTTGGAGTGACAGGTCCTTAATTTTCTTTGTCTTCGAAGGCGCGCGGCGGAGCTCGACATTGTCTTCTGAAAAGCGTTCGGTTTACGCGCCGAATATCTCCGGCTCTGATTTTATTTGATACATATGATAATAACATCATAAAGTAGGTTTTTTCAACCGAGTTTTATCAGTTTATTCAACGTTTATTGGGACTTTTGGAGTTTTCCGTTCTTTGCGTCAAGAGAGGATGAGAATGTTAGCAACCTTGGCTAGCATTGTGGCGCGAATTCGACAGAAGAAATGGACATTCTAAAACCAAACAACGATTTATTGGACCAAGTTCTCCTTGTACAACATTCTGATGGAAGCTCAGCAAAAGTAAGAAAACATTTATGATGTTATTTCGTATTTCTGTGTAAAATGTTGACTCCTATTCTCCGCCGTTTTGGTGAGCGCTGTCTCACAATAACGAAAGCTGTATGTTATGGTAAAGTTATTTTAAAAAATCTAAGACAGCGGTTGCATTAAGAACCAGTGTATCTTTCATTTGCCATACAACAAGTATTTTTATGTAAAGTTTATGATGAGTTCTTTGGTCAGATTAGGTGAGTGTCCAAAATATCTCCGGAGATTCTGGTGAATCGATGCTATAACCAGGATTTGTAGCTATAAATATGCACATTTTCAAACAAAACATAATTGTATTGTATAACATGATGTTATAAGACTCATCTGATGAATTTGTTCAAGGTTAGTGATTCATTTTATTATATCTTTTGCTGGTTTTTGCGATTTTTGCGATTCACCTTTGCGGTGAATAAATGCGTTTGTGTTTGGCTATTGTGGTAAGCTAATATAATTCTATATTGTGTTTTCGCTGTAAAACACTTAAAAAATCAGAAATATTGGCTGGATTCACAAGATATTTATCTTTCATTTGCTGTACACCATGTATTTTTCATAAATGTTTTATGATGAGTATTTATGTACTTCACATTGCTCTCTGTAATTATTCTGGCTGCTTTGGTGCTATTTTCGATGGTAGCTGCAATGTAAAACTATGATTTATACCTCAAATATGCACATTTCGAACAAAACATAAATGTATTGTATGACATGTTATAAGACTGTCATCTGATGAAGTTGTTTCTTGGTTAGTGACTCATTTTATCTCAATTTTGTCGGTTTTGTGAAAGCTACCTATGCGGTGGAAACATGGTAAAAATATGCGGTTGTGTGTTTGGCTATTGTGGTTAGCTAATAGAAATACATATTGTGTTTTCGTTGTAAAACATTTTAAAAGTCGGAAATAATGGCTGGATTCACAAGATGTTTATCTTTCATTTGCTGTATTGGACTTGTGATTTCATGAAAATTATATTATATGATATCCCTGTCCCGTTAGGCTAGGCTATGCTAGTCAGCTTTTTTGATGAGGAGGATCCCGGATCCGGGAGAGAGAAGCGGTAGAGGTTTTAACAAGTGCAGGGAGTGAGGAACGTTGACGGGAGGCCTGCTCAATCAAAAGCCATGAAGGCATATCCTTCTGTCTTATCGCAGGTAAACTTTCCCTCCAGAAAGACACAATGTTCAGATTAGCAGCCCAATAATACAGTTTGAAGTGAGGAAGGCCAAAGCCCCCCTCTATCTTGTACTTGCATAAATGCTTCTTTGAAATTCTGGCTGCCTTGTTATCCCATAAAAATTGAGTTACTATTGAATCCAGTTTCTTAAAATAGCTTTGTGGTATGAAATTGGGTAGACATTGGAAGAGGTAAAGAAACCTGGGTAGGACAACCATTTTAATAGCGTTTATACGACCAACCAAGGAAATAGGCAGAGTTTTCCATAAATCTATATTTTGTTTAAGCTGATATATTTTCATGTCCCAATTCGCTTTCAATAGCTGATCAAGGTCTCTTGTCACTACAATGCCAAGGCTTGTGAACTTGTCCCTCACTGTTCTAAACGGGGTAGATTGCAGAAATTGCATATCCACAGGCCGTGATATTGGCATCAAATCACTTTTTTGCCAGTTTATCTTGTAGCAGAGAAGGAGCCGTGTAACGGCTTTCCTCTTCCTCCGAAGAGGAGGAGCATGGATTGAACCAAGACACAGCGTTGTGATATGACATGATTTATTAAAGTAAAGACGAAAAAACACGAAAACACTGTAACAAACTACAAAACAACAAACGACGTAGACGAACCTGAACATAAGAACTTACATGACACGAAGAACGCATGAAACAGGAACAGACTACATAAACCGAACAAACAAAACCGAAACAGTCCCGTGTGGCGCAACGTACATAGACACTGACACAGGAGACAACCACCCACAACAATCAATGTGGAAACACCTACCTTAATATGGCTCTCAATCAGAGGAAATGAAAACCACCTGCCTCTAATTGAGAGCCATATCAGGTCACCCTTAACCAACATAGAAACACATAACATAGACTACCCACCCAAACTCACGCCCTGACCGTCAAACACATACAAAATAACTGAAAACTGGTCAGGAACGTGACAAGCCGAATGAGTTTATCAAGTTAAGTAAGGGTGGAATAGAAGTTTTAGGCTTGGACAAAAACAAAAGGACATCGTCTGCATAGAGGGAAATTTTGTGCTGTGTGTCTTTTATTTAACTGAAGCTATATCGGCACATGCCCGAATGCGAGTAGCAAGGGGTTCCATGGCTATAGCGAAGAGAGCAGGCGAAATAGGGCACCCCTGTCGGCACCCCTTGAACAGGCGGAATGCCTGTGACATTTCCTGATTGGTCACCACGGATGCCATTGGGTGTGCATAAATAATTCTTATGCAATTAATAAATTCCTTTCCAAATCCGAAATGCTCCAGAACCGACATCATATACTTCCACTCAATCTGATCAAACGCCTTCTCTGCATCAAGAGCTATTACCACTGCCTCAACCTTATGATCATGATACATTACGTTGAAAAGGCATCTCAAATTGTAGTATGTATGTCGGCCCGGGATAAAACCTGTCTGGTCAGGGTGTATGATGTCGGAAATATATTTTTTCAATCGGTTTGCCAATATCTTTGTCAACACCTTGTTTTCTATGGGGAGTAACGACACGGGGCGATACGACGACATCTCCATGGAATCTCTATCTTTTTTCAAGATCAGTGATATTGTAGCCTCATATGGTGTTTGGCATTTTCTTTGGAGTGTTTAAACATTCAAAACATAAGTGGAGATAGACTGGCGCAGTACTTCTTATAGAATTCTATTACATATCCATCGGGCCCAGGGGCCTTGCTGTTTGGAAATTGTGCTATCGCTGTGTTAATTTCCTCTAAGGTTATCCCTGCATCGAGTGCAGCAGCTGCCCCCCTGTCTAGTTTAGGAAGTTCACATTCAGCGAGAAAGCGTTCCATAGTTTGTGGATGAGTAGCATCGCATTTTGATTGGTATAGCTCTGAGTAAAACTGTGCAAAGCATTTATTAATATCCTGCGGATCTGTTACTATTTTACCCTTCTTGTCTTTTATTTTGTGAATAGCTCTAGATGCCTGTGCGGAGCGGAGCGTTTAATATGAGTTTCTTGAAGAAGCACTATGTCAGCACCCAGTGATTTAAGATGAGAAAAAACCTTAGCTCGTTTCACGACATGCCCTAAGTCATTACAGTTCCAGATGACTATCTTTATTCCACCAGGTCTACTCTGTGCTCTGTCACTATGTGGCATTTCTTATTTTAGAGCAAATTGCTGCTGTCATACAAAACCCAGAAGAAAACCGTCCCGCCATGCGGGAGCTTGTCATGCCACCTGTATTAATAAACGTGAACATAAAACACAGACCCCATCCCCCCTCCCGTCCCTTTACTGAGTGACTTCCCCAAACGAAGCACTCCTTGGCTAACACACAAACCTTAGAGTGTCTAGACATACAGCTTGAACTAACTCGTCGTCTATAGATGCTCTGCATATAAACTAATATTAAATAACACTTAACTTAACTCTCACGTTAGGGGGTGAGTGGCGCTAAAACATGACATGCTAAACAATGCTATATTAGCCACAACATCTCACCTATCATATAAGTCCCAATTTCTGATCTTCTGATCTTAAAGACATAGGCCGGGAATTCAATTCAAACACATTCCTGGCCTGTATTTGGCCATTTAGCCGTTCTGTATCCTCAGCCGGGGGAGCTTGCTTGTCAAGAACAGATCGGCCTCTTTTGGGTTGTCAAACGTACGTGTTGAACCCTCGACTGTCACCTTAAACCGGGCTGGGAAGAGGAATCCATATCGGATGTTGGCCGCCCTGCATTTGTTGCGTAACTCATCATACTCTTTCCGTTGGTTCCTCACCTCCAAGGTAAGATCTGGGTAGAAAGACACCCTGGCTCCGTTGTAGTTAAGGGGGAACTTTTGACTAGCCAGCTTGAGGATGAGATCCCTGGTCTGGGGATAGTGCAGCCTTACAATGAATTGCCTTGTGCGATCTGTGTGCGCGGTCGATCAGGATGGCCGTTTTGAAGTGTTCACTCCCCAGGAATGCCGGTATCAGCTCCGAGACAAATTCAGTGGGTTTCCCTTTCTCAGTGTCCTCCTGGATCCCACATATTCGAAGTTCTGGCGTCTTGAATGCGACTCAAGCATTTCCAGTCGGGCCTTCAGGGTTTTGTTGTAATTTTTGAACGTTGCGCATTCCAATTATCTTGTTTAGCGGCCCCTTTTTTGGTGCCTTTTCCCTTTGTCATATTTGTTTGAAGTTATAAGTTGTGAGAGGTTAAGATAAATACTAATTTGTTTCAAAATAGAGCGGAGCTCTAGCAAAGCACGTCTACTCCATAGCACTCTCTCTAGCCCCCGCCAAGCTATCTTAACATGAATGCACTAACTGTCAGTGGCTCTGGATAAAAAAGTCTAATAAATCACTAAAATGTCAAATGTAACGTAAAGCCAATCTGACATTTTACCTCCTTTTCCCTTTCTCTCCTTTTCCCTTTCTCTCCATTTCTCTACTCTCCATTTCTCTCCTTTTCCCTTTCTCTCCATTTCTCTCCTCTCCTCCCGTTCTCTCCATTTCAATTCAATTCAAGGGGCCTTATTGGCAACTGAAACATGTGTTAACATTGCCAAAGCAAGTGAGGTAGATAATATACAAAAGTGAAATAAACAATAAAAATTAACAGTAAACATTACACATACAGAAGTTTCAAAACAATAAAGACATTACAAATGTCATTATATATATACAGTGTTGTAACAATGTACAAATTGTACATCTCTCTCTCTCTCTCTCTCTCTTTCTCTTTCTCTTTCTCTTTCTCTCTCTCTCTCTTTCTCTCTCTCATCTCTCATCTCTCTCTCATCTCTCTCTCTCTCTCTCTTTCTCTCTCTCTCTCTTTCTCTCTTTCTTTCTTTCTCTCTTTCTCTCTTTCTCTCTCTTTCTCTCTTTCTCTCTTTCTCTCTCTCTCTTTCTCTCTCTCATCTCTCTCTCATCTCTCTCTTTCTCTTTCTCTCTCTCTCTCTCTTTCTCTCTTTCTCTCTCTTTCTCTCTCTCTCTTTCTCTTTCTCTTTCTCTCTCTCTCTCTCTTTCTCTCTCTTTCTCTCTCTCATCTCTCTCTCATCTCTCTCTCATCTCTCTCTCATCTCTCTCTCATCTCTCTCTCATCTCTCTCTCATCTCTCTCTGCTCTCTCTCTGCTCTCTCTCGCTCTCTCTCTCATCTCTCTCGCTCTGTCTCTCTCTCTCTCTCATCTTCTCTTTTCTACCCCCCACCCCCCTTGCCTGGCTACCCAAACTTCTTGCTAGGCCAAACGCCACAACCACTGACAATTTCTAGAACGCAAACACATTCTAACCGTTCTGATTGGTCCCATTAACCGGTGGATTGGGTCAGCGCCAGAACAAACGTGAGTAAAGCGACGTTTGGAAAATGTGTCAATCGCTGATGTCTTTGGTTTGTACAACACCCCTGATTTTGACATCAGCACAAACGGCTTCAACCATGGCAGTCTCAGACTGAAGTACGGTATGTAGCAAACATAGAGCCGAGGAATAATTATATTTGAGTTGTTAGGCAATCCCCCTCTCGCTCCCTCCCTGTCTCTCTCTGCCCTGTGGCAATGGTGAAATGGCATCACATCCCTGTATTCTGCTTGTGTCCTTTAGGCCTCTCATTCCTTCTATTTCTGTCCAGAGCTCTTAAACTCTCATTAAGGATATTAGTCATATTCTCTCACATCCACATCCTCCAATACATGTCTGCATACATACTTAATGTACAAACCACGACAGCCAACTCATGTCTTTTGATGTCTTCCCACATGCAACAAGACTAAATAGGGTGATACACATCTAATGAAAAATTCCATTGTAGTCGTTGCCCATGGCGATTTTCTATAAAGGGCATTTTTAATCAGTTCCTACTGTGAGAATGCCCACCAACAACAGAAATGGCAGTCTCTGTGTATCGCCCATGGAGGGCAGCAAAGCACTGCTGAGCCCCGAGCTATAAACTGTCTCAGACAACAACACTCACTACTGCCTCGCTGCGATTTAGACTGCAGACAACTGCATCAATCCCACATATTGACTAGTTACACATGCACCATGAACACAGCTTCTGTCCATCTCCACTCTCTGTCAGTCATAGCTTGAATATCACCTCACACTTCTTCTGTTGAAACAAACTCAATCCAAGCAACAGTTCTAGAGACCAATGCTTTGTCCAAAATGGTATCCTATTCCCCATGGGCACTGATCAAAAGTAATGCACTATTTAAAGAATAGGGTGACATTTGGCCACATCCCAAGACTCATTACCCCAGCTAGGAGCTACAGTATAGCTAGGCGCTACAGTATAGCTAGGCGCTACAGTATAGCTAAGAGCTACAGTATAGCTAGGTGCTACCGTATAGCTAGGCGCTACAGTATAGCTAAGAGCTACAGTATAGCTAGGCACTACAGTATAGCTAGACGCTACAGTATAGCTAGGCACTACAATATAGCTAAGAGCTACAGTATAGCTAGGTGCTACAGTATAGCTAAGAGCTACAGTATATCTAGGCGCTACAATATAGCTAAGAGCTACAGTATAGCTAGATGCTACAGTATAGCTAGATGCTACAGTATAGCTAGGAGCTACAGTATATCTAGGAGCTATATTATATCTAGGAGCTACAGTATATCTAGGAACTACAGTATAGCTAAGAGCTACAGTATAGCTAAGAGCTACAGTATGTCTAAGAGCTACAGTATAGCTAGGCGCTACAGTATATCTAGGCGCTACAGTATAGCAAGGAGCTACAGTATAGCTAGGCGCTACAGTATAGCTAGGTGCTACAGTATAGCTAAGAGCTACAGTATAGCAAAGAACTACAGTATATCTAGGAGCTACAGTATATCTAGGAGCTACAGTATAACTAAAAGCTACAGTATAGCAAGGAGCTACAGTATAGCTAGGCGCTACAGTATAGCTAGGAGCTGCAGTATATCTAAGAGCTACAATATAGCTAAGAGCTACAGTAAAGCTAAGAGCTACAGTATATCTATGAGCTATAGTATAGCTAGGAGCTACAATATAGCTAAGAGCTACAGTATAGCTAAGAGCTACAGTATAGCTAAGAGCTACAGTATATCTAGGAGCTACAGTATAGCTAGGAACTACAATATAGCTAAGAGCTACAGTATATCTAGGAGCTATAGTATAGCTAGGAGCTATAGTATAGCTAGGAGCTATAGTATATCTAGGAGCTACAGTATATCTAGGAGCTACAGTATATATAGGAGCTACAGTATAACTAAGAGCTACAGTATAGCTAAGAGCTACAGTATAGCAAGGAGCTACAGTATAGCTAGGCGCTACAGTATAGCTAGGATAGCTGTGTAAGATATATAGATATATAGCTGTGTAAGATATGAGTGGTTTCATTCAAAGAATACTGCCTATTTATTATGAGTCCTAATTCATTAATTTGATCACAGCCATGGAGGCCTACTTGCCTTACTAGGAAATCACGATCAACATCAGTCCAAACTAAAGCATGATCTCATTTCCATGGCAACGGTTTCAAATGGCATAAATATAGCCAAAGTTCAGAGAGGATGGCATGCTTTGTGCTTTTTTAAGACGGAGTGGATAGGGAACTATCCCTATGGGGTTAACAACCATGGCATTTAGAACCACACAGGAACCACAAGGGGACCACGCTTACATGCATCATGCATTGACCCCTGCAACCACATCATATTGAACTCATTCAATAATGCAAGCAGCGAAATGTCACCGCAAAGGAAGTGCAGTCATGTCACACGCAGACCGCAAAGCATCAACTGATATGATATGACAAGACATTGAATGCATGTATGTGTGTACAGGCTGCATCAGCATTTTCTCACAGAGGCATCAGAGGCAGGGTAAAAGACGAGGGAGGACTGGAAAGGTTCTATGGATATGCCTAGTTTGGAATGTGAATGTTCATGTGTGTGTGCGTATGCGTGTGTAAAGGACGTCATGCTTGCTTTGCAAGTACCACTTACTCCCGATTCAGCCCATACCTGGCAAGAACTCGGGACCTCTGCCTTGCTAGCACACGTGACCGCCCTCCTGAAAGGTTCTCTTAAAGATTTTATGGATATGCCTAGTTTGGAATGTGAATGAGTCTGTGTTTCCGTGTGTGTTTCCGTGTGCGTGTCCATGTGTGTGTGTGTGCGCGCACACTAGAGGAGGCTGGTTGGAGGAGCTATAGGAGAATGGCTCATTGTAATGGCTGGAATGGACTAAATAGAACAGATGTGGTTTCCATATGTTTGATGTGCGTGATACCGTTCCATATAGTCCATTCCAGCCATTACAATGAGCCCGGCCTCCTATGGATCACCCCACCAGCCTCCTCTGATGCACATGCATGAGTGTCTGTGCCTCTCCATTGAGCTGTGAAGTATGTATCCTGTAATCATTGTTGCCACAGTGGCGTGTGAAGGAGAGAGCTGGCCAACAATACATCACCACACTAGAGTCTCTGTATCTGTATATAGGCCTACTGCAGACAGAGTAGACTGAGGTGGGTTGTGGGAGAGTCATCAGTAAACGTGTCTGAATTGTCTTATTGACTATGACAGATTTGTATTGCTGTGTGTTGATGACTGCTCCTACTGACCCATGTGGGGTAGGATTCACATGATAGGCTCATAACTCCACGGTTACTATTAGTGGGAGTTTTCAGTGGGATATCAGGGAAACTCACGTGTCAGACCCTGCATCAGCATCAGCCAGTGAAAAGCTATGTCGTAACCCATGAAAAGAGATGCAATCATGGCACGGCAATCAGCCGCAATGTATCCTGCTTCACTTGCTACAGTGGCACTGCCCGTCATCCTGTATAAGCTACCTACTTATGCCCCGTGCCCATTGGAGCAAGCAGGGCTCAATGCAACCACTTACTGTAGCAGCTAATGTCCCTGCCTGCATGTATCCATCACACACACACAATTACCAGGATCACCTCCCTATTCAATGTACCTCCATGACCCAATTACCATCCAGCCATCAGCCCGGGACACGGAACCACAGAACACTCGTTGTGGCGCATCAGAACAGGGAGAAAAGCCGGTGCCACGTGCTGACCTTTCCCTGCATCCAGCTAATCAAACACGGACTCTGTGGCGTTCGGTCGGGGGGGGGGGGGGGGGGGGGGGGGGGCTATTCTAGTAAATGTAGGAATTACTGGCAGTGAATTGGGAGTCTTAAGCCTGACTGACTGAAACGTATTTGAGGCTGAAAAGAAAAGCTTATAATAGAGGCTGCCCCCCCATGGCCTCTCACTCTGCCTCATCAAAAACGCCCTTCACTCCTGCTCACTGCTTGTGGCGCTGGCGTTGTCACTGCTATCTCTCAGAATAATTGGCTTTCCCCATTCAAAGCCCCAACGATAGATCCCTCCTTTCCTCTTTCAGGAGGCCCAGCTTGCTTCTCCAGTCCAAATGGTGTGACATGTTTAGACAATCCGCAGTCTATAGTGCATCGTCTCCCACCCGGCTAATGTTTATAGGCCTACAATACTCTCTCGATACTCTCAACCCACCTGTGTTGTTACAGAGAGGACTCTTCAAAGTATCTGTTCATTACTGTTGTGGAATCGTGGATATCATAAAGTGTCACACCCTGATCTGTTTCACCTGTCTCGTCTCCACCCCCCTCCAGGTGTCGCCCATCTTCCTCATTATCCCCTGTGTATTTATACCTGTGTTCTCTGTGTGTCTGTTGCCAGTTCGTTTTGTCCGACAAGCCTACCAGCGGTTTTCCCCTTGTTCCTGTCTTTTTCTATAGTTCCTGTTTTCTAGTTTCCCCGATTTTTACCATTCTGCCTGCCCTGAGTCTGCCTGCCATTCTGTACCTTGTCACACCGCCCTGGATTATTGACCTCTGCCTGCCCTGACCCTGAGACTGCCTGCCGTTCTGGACCTTTTGCATCCTATCTGGATTACTGACCTCTGCCTACCCTTGACCTGTCGTTTTGCCTGCCCACTGTTCTAGTAATAAACTCTTGTTACTTCGACACTGTCTGCATCTGGGTCTTCCCTAAAACGTGATAATAGAGGGTGATTGTACTGTAATGACTAGAAGCTTTCTTTCAGCAACCTTTTCATTTACAGAACATTTAATATAAAAGTCTGGAGATTATTTCAAAAGCCTACCACTGCGCCAGTCAGGCATCTCCTCAGACAGCTGGTGGGCCAACGGTTTCCTGTCTGTCTGTATTACCTCATTCCCTCTCCACCTGAGTCAATGTTCAGACATGTCAACCAAGAGCAAAGTGAAGGTATTGAAGTGATTAGCGAATCACTATGGGGCATTACACAGAGAAGGAAAAGAAAAGAGAAAGACAGGGAGGGAAAGTGCAAGTGTGGGTATCTGCAACCCAATATGGCAACCGGAGTATGGGTGAGAGGGTGTGTCGAAAGGAGTGTGTGTATGGGAAAGCAAATCAGCTAATTGGGCAGATTTGTTGCCACTCAAGACCGTTTTGCGTGGCTGATTGGACTGGGTCTTCCCTAAAACGTGATAATGGAGGGTGATTGTACTGTAATGACTAGAAGCTTTCTTTCAGCAACCTTTTCATATACAGAACATTTAATATAAAAGTCTGGAGATTATTTCAAAAGCCAAGTCAATAGTACGCCGGCGGGAGCTACGTGGCAATTGTTTTCTCTCACATGATTTTATTTCAAGTAGGATAGCAGTCTACACAAGAAATAACTAATATTGATAACCATCTAGATGTCACCTACTACTCAATGAGGGCCCATAGTTCTGTTACTATGGGCTATGTACTGTAGTTCTGTTACTATGGGCTATGTAGTTCTGTTACTATGGGCTATGTACTGTAGTTCTGTCACTATGGGCTATGTAGTTCTGTGACTATGGGCTATGTACTGTAGTTCTGTAATATATTGTATTGGCTTTGTAGTTCTGTGACTATGTGCTATGTACTGTAGTTCTGTGACTATGTGCTATGTACTGTAGTTCTGTGACTATGTGCTATGTACTGTAGTTCTGTGACTATGTGCTATATTGGGGGTAAAAAAAAGACTAAAATCACCAGGAATTCAGGAAAAATGTGTTTAGTTTAGGAAATCTGTTCCCAGGTATTCCCACAAATAAAAAAGAGACTTGATCGTGTCTCAATGTAATCAAGATATGAAATTAATTTTTATTTTCAAATACCATCACTCTTTGGGCTTCGTTGTGGTCAATTTGCAGTGTACAAATTATTAAATATGTTCTGGCTCCCCGACCATCCATTCTGACAAAAATCGGCCTACAGATGATTCTAGTTGCCTACCCCTGGGCTATGTAGTCCTGTGACTATGGGCTATGTATTCCTGTGACTATGGGCTATGTAGTCCTGTGACTATGGGCTATGTAGTCCTGTGACTATGGGCTATGTAGTCCTGTGACTATGGGCTATGTAGTCTTGTGACTATAGGCTTTGTAGTCCTGTGACTATGGGCTATGTAGTCTTGTGACTATAGGCTATGTACAGTGAGCTCCAAAAGTAATGGGACAGTGACACATTTTATTGTTGTTTTGTCTCTGTACTCCAGCACTGTGGATTTGAAATGATACAATGACTATGAGGTTAAAGTGCAGACTGTCAGCTTTCATTTGAGGGTGTTTTCATCCATATCGGGTGAAATTACAGCACTTCTTGTAGTGTACATAGTCCCCCATTTTAGGAGACCAAAAGTATTGGAACAAATTCACTTATATGTGTATTAAAGTAGTAAAAAGTTAAGTACACTGCTCAAAAAAATAAAGGGAACACTTAAACAACACAATGTAACTCCAAGTCAATCACACTTCTGTGAAATCAAACTGTCCACTTAGGAAGCAACACTGATTGACAATAAATTTCACATGCTGTTGTGAAAATGGAATAGACAAAAGGTGGAAATTATAGGCAATTAGCAAGACACCCCCCAAAACAGGAGTGATTCTGCAGGTGGTGACCACAGACCACTTCTCAGTTCCTATGCTTCCTGGCTGATGTTTTGGTCACTTTTGAATGCTGGCGGTGCTCTCACTCTAGTGGTAGCATGAGACGGAGTCTACAACCCACACAAGTGGCTCAGGTAGTGCAGTTCATCCAGGATGGCACATCAATGCGAACTGTGGCAAAAAGGTTTGCTGAGTCTGTCAGCGTAGTGTCCAGAGCATGCAGGCGCTACCAGGAGACAGGCCAGTACATCAGGAGACGTGGAGGAGGCCGTAGGAGGGCAACAACCCAGCAGCAGGACCGCTACCTCCGCCTTTGTGCAAGGAGGTGCACTGCCAGCGCCCTGCAAAATGACCTCCAGCAGGCCACAAATGTGCATGTGTCTGCTCAAACGGTCAGAAACAGACTCCATGAGGGTGGTATGAGGGCCCGACGTCCACAGGTGGGGGTTGTGCTTACAGCCCAACACCGTGCAGGACGTTTGGCATTTGCCAGAGAACACCAAGATTGGCAAATTCGCCACTGGCGCCCTGTGCAGGTTCACACTGAGCACATGAGCACATGTGACAGACGTGACAGAGTCTGGAGACGCCGTGGAGAACGTTCTGCTGCCTGCAACATCCTCCAGCATGACCGGTTTGGCGATAGGTCAGTCATGGTGTGGGGTGGCATTTCTTTGTGGGGCCGCACAGCCCTCCATGTGCTCGCCAGAGGTAGCCTGACTGCCATTAGGTACCGAGATGAGATCCTCAGACCCCTTGTGAGACCATATGCTGACACATGCACATTTGTGGCCTGCTGGAGGTCATTTTGCAGGGCTCTGGCAGTGCACCTCCTTGCACTAAGGCGGAGGTACCGGTCCTGCTGCTGGGTTGTTGCCCTCCTACGGCCTCCTCCACGTCTCCTGATGTACTGGCCTGTCTCCTGGTAGCGCCTGCATGCTCTGGACACTACGCTGACAGACACAGCAAACCTTTTTGCCACAGTTCGCATTGATGTGCCATCCTGGATGAACTGCACTACCTGAGCCACTTGTGTGGGTTGTAGACTCCGTCTCATGCTACCACTAGAGTGAGAGCACCGCTAGCATTCAAAAGTGACCAAAACATCAGCCAGGAAGCATAGGAACTGAGAAGTGGTCTGTGGTCACCACCTGCAGAATCACTCCTGTTTTGGGGGGTGTCTTGCTAATTGCCTATAATTTCCACCTTTTGTCTATTCCATTTGCACAACAGCATGTGAAATTTATTGTCAATCAGTGTTGCTTCCTAAGTGGACAGTTTGATTTCACAGAAGTGTGATTGACTTGGAGTTACATTGTGTTGTTTAAGTGTTCCCTTTATTTTTTTGAGCAGTGTATTTGGTCCCATATTCATAGAACGCAATGACTACATCAAACTTGTAACTACAAATTTGTTGAATGCATTTTCTGTTTGTTTTGGTTGTGTTTCAGATTATTTTGTGCCCAATAGAAATACATGGTAAATAATGTATTGTGTCATTTTGGAGTCACTTTTATTTTCTCAACATTTATTTAACGCCCTATGGGACTCCCAATCATGGCCGGTTGTGATACAGCCTGGAATTGAACCAGGATCTGTAGTGATGCCTCTAGCACTGAGATACAGTGCTTAGACCGCTGCACCAATCGGGAGCCCCCAGTGTGGTGCAGAATAAAATATACACTTGTACATTAATGTGAACGCTACCATGATTATGGATAATCCTGAATGAGTTGTGAATAATGATGAGGGATAAATTTACAGATGCACAAATATCATACCCCCAAGACATGCTAACCTCTCACCATTACAATAACAGGGGAGGTTAGCATTTTTGGGAGACTATGATATTTGTGCGTCTGTAACTTTTTCACTCATCATTATTCACGATTCATTCAGGATTATCCAAAAAAAACTAAAATGAAAGCTGACAGTCTGCACTTTAACCTCATTGTCATTGTATCATCTTAAATCCAAAGTGCTGGAGTATAGAGCCAAAACAACAAAAAAATGTGTCACTGTCCCATTACTTTTGGAGCTCACTGTAGTTCTGTGACTCTGGGCTATGTAGTTCTGTGATTCTGGGTTATGTAGTTCTGTGACTATAAGCTATGTAGTTCTGTGACTATGGGCTATGTAGTTCTGTGACTATGGGCTATGTAGTTCTGTGACTAAGGGCTATGTAGTTCTGTGACTAAGGGCTATGTACTGTAGCTCTAACTAAGGAATACTAGTGAGCGTTCCATCTCCTAGCTCTGCCTCTGTGGGTGTGTTCCAGCTGCAGGTCATTAGTGTTCAGGGAAGCTGTTACATTTAATTAGAGTTTATTATTGTAATGTGGAGCAGAGCAGCCCCAACACATCCCCTAACTGCCTAATGTATTTGTTTTTCCGGGTAATAGCGTCTTGACTCTTTTGCCTGTGGAGGGGCTTGGGAAGGCTGCTGGGTGAAAAGCCTGGCCTAGAACCACACACCAGTCAGGTTCATATGCAGTACACTGTACAGCATAGTCCTACTGTAGTTTCCTGGATAGACTCGTGGAAGTCTCTTCACAGCCGCTGTGTTTGGGGACAGCAATACCATACTTATGGAAACAGAGTGGAGTCATTGAGCCGTTCAGTTATTACACAAACACACAGAGAAAAACAAGCACACCAACTGGATCAAATGAGTTTGTGTGAGGAGCGGGGGCTACAGCAGGGGCTACAGCGGGGGCTACAGTGAGGAGCTACAGCGGGGGCTACAGCAGGGGGCTACAGCGGGGGCTACAGTGAGGAGCTACAGCGGGGGCTACAGCGGGTGCTACAGTGAGGAGCTACAGCGGGGGCTACAGCGGGGGCTACAGTGAGGAGCTACAGCGGGGGCTACAGCGGGGGCTACAGTGAGGAGCTACAGCGGGGGCTACAGCGGGGGCTACAGTGAGGAGCTACAGCGGGGGCTACAGCGGGGGCTACAGTGAGGAGCTACAGCGGGGGCTACAGCGGGGGCTACAGTGAGGAGCTACAGTGAGGAGCTACAGCGGGGGCTACAGCGGGGGCTACAGCGGGGGCTACAGTGAGGAGCTACAGCGGGTCCTCCAGCGGGGCTACAGCGGGGGCCACAGCGGGGAATACAGCAGGGGGCTACAGCGGGGGCTACAGTGAGGAGCTACAGCAGGGGGCTACAGCGGGGGCTACAGCGGGGGCTACAGCGGGGGCTACAGTGAGGAGCTACAGCGGGGGCTACAGCGGGGGCTACAGTGAGGAGCTACAGCGGGGGCTACAGTGGAGGCTACAGTGAGGAGCTACAGTGAGGACCTACAGCGGGGGCTACAGCGGGGGCTACAGTGAGGAGCTACAGCGGGGGCTACAGCGGGGACTACAGTGAGGAGCTACAGCGGGTGCTACAGCGGGGGCTACAGCGGGGGCTACAGTGAGGAGCTACAGCGGGGGCTACAGCGGGGGCTACAGTGAGGAGCTACAGCGGGGGCTACAGCGGGGGCTACAGTGAGGAGCTACAGTGAGGAGCTACAGCGGGGGCTACAGCGGGGGCTACAGCGGGGGCTACAGTGAGGAGCTACAGCGGGTCCTCCAGCGGGGCTACAGCGGGGGCCACAGCGGGGAATACAGCAGGGGGCTACAGCGGGGGCTACAGTGAGGAGCTACAGCGGGGGCTACAGCGGGGGCTACAGCAGGGGGCTACAGCGGGGGCTACAGTGAGGGGCTACAGCAGGGGGCTACAGCGGGGGCTACAGCGGGGGCTACAGCGGGGGCTACAGTGAGGAGCTACAGCGGGGGCTACAGCGGGGGCTACAGTGAGGAGCTACAGCGGGGGCTACAGTGGAGGCTACAGTGAGGAGCTACAGTGAGGACCTACAGCGGGGGCTACAGCGGGGGCTACAGTGAGGAGCTACAGCGGGGGCTACAGCGGGGACTACAGTGAGGAGCTACAGCGGGTGCTACAGCGGGGGCTACAGCGGGGGCTACAGTGAGGAGCTACAGCGGGTCCTCCAGCGGGGCTACAGCGAGGGCCACAGCGGGGACTACAGTGGGGGCTACAGTGGGGGCTACAGCAGGGGCTACAGCGGGGGCTACAGGGGAGACTACAGCGGGTCCTCCAGCGGGGGCTACAGCGGGGGCTACAGCGGGGGCTACAGGGGAGACTACAGCGGGTCCTCCAGCGGGGCTACAGCGGGGGCTACAGCGGGTCCTCCAGCAGGGCTACAGTGGGGGCTACAGCGGGGGCTACAGGGGAGACTACAGCGGGTCCTCCAGCGGGGCTACAGTGGGGGCTACAGTGGGGGCTACAGGGGAGACTACAGCGGGTCCTCCAGCGGGGCTACAGCGGGGGCTACAGCGGGTCCTCCAGCGGGGCTACAGTGGGGGCTACAGCGGGGGCTACAGGGGAGACTACAGCGGGTCCTCCAGCGGGGCTACAGTGGGGGCTACAGTGGCGGCTACAGGGGAGACTACAGCGGGTCCTCCAGCGGGGCTACAGCGGGGGCTACAGCGAGGGCTACAGGGGAGACTACAGCGGGTCCTCCAGCGGGGCTACAGCGGGGGCTACAGCGGGTCCTCCAGCGGGGCTACAGTGGGGGCTACAGCGGGGGCTACAGCGGGTCCTCCAGCGGGGCTACAATGGGGGCTACAGCGGGGGCTACAGGGGAGACTCCAGAGGGGACTCCAGAGGGGACTCCAGCGGGTGCTACAGCGGGGACTACAGCGGGTCCTCCAGCGGGGGCTACAGCGGGTCCTCCAGCGGGGGCTACAGCGGGTCCTCCAGCGGGGCTACAGCGGGGGCCACAGCGGGGACTACAGCGGGGCTACAGTGAGGAGCTACAGCGGGGGCCACAGCGGGGACTACAGTGGGGGCTACAGCGGGGACTACAGGGGGGCTACAGCGGGTCCTCCAGCGGGGCTACAGAGGGGACTCCAGCGGGGGCCACAGCGTGAGAGGAGAAGGGGGTTGGGCTCTCACTGTGCACTCTATCATTTACACAACAGGGGATCTGTTTGAATCATCAACTCTGTTGTGTGGTAGAGGACACACGTTGTCCTTTCAATGATACACACTACAGTATAGCTAGTAGGTTGAGCTGATGTCTGACTGAAGTATTACGTACTACATACAGTAGGTTACGAACATCAATATTAGGCTACGAATGTTGACGCGAAAAGAATGCAATATTGTCGGAATTAAGCATTCCATGATATTTACACTACCTGTAATAACAATATAATAATTAGGTGGGTGCTTCCTTTTGTCCTATTTCAGACACGTACAAGTGTGTATTATACACGTGAATAGGAAATTTGTTTTTAGCATATCCAACTCCCGCTGAGAGTGGGGTCACAGCCATTATTGACAGCAACCCTGGAGCAATTAGGGCTAAGTGCCTTGCTCAAGGGCACATCGGCAGATCTTTCACTTAAGTAGGCTCAGGGATTCTCACCAGCAACCTTTCGGTTACAGGCCCAATACTCTTAACCACTAGGCTACCTGCTGCCCATGTTCCTTTCCCTCTCTGCAATTGTGTGTGTGTGTGTGTGTGTGTGTGTGTGTGTGTGTGTGTGTGTGTGTGTGTGTGTGTGTGTGTGTGTGTGTGTGTGTGTGTGCGTGTAATGTTTATAGGCATGTTCTGTAAGTACAGTATGTGTGTCTGTTATCCAGTCCTGTCACGAAGGAAAACGACGGTCCCTAATGAGGATATTTGTGCAGGAGCCTTGAAGACATGAGAAATCGGAAAAGACCATCTTCCAAATGAATATTCAATTCATACATGAGCCGGGAATGGACAATGATTTCTCCCTTAAGGAGATGCTTCCTATACTAATTGTTAACATAAATATTCACTCTATTTTCTCTCCCTAAGACATCTCAGCAGTGTTTTCACCTCCTGGGTCATATCACTGTTGAGTGTACAGCATGACGGCCAGAAGTTACAATTTTATTTTTATTTTTTATTTTACCAGGTAAGTTGACTGAGAACACGTTCTCATTTGCAGCAACGTCCTGGGGAATAGTTACAGGGGAGAGGAGGGGGATGAATGAGCCAACGTAAACGTAAACTGGGGATTATTAGGTGACCGTGATGGTTTGAGGGCCAGATTGGGAATTTAGCCAGGACACCGGGGTTAACACCCCTACTCTTACGATAAGTGCCATGGGATCTTTAATGACCTCAGAGAGTCAGGACACCCGTTTAACGTCCCATCCGAAAGACGGCACCCTACACAGGGCAGTGTCCCCAATCACTGCCCTGGGGCATTGGGATATTTTTTTAGACCAGAGGAAAGAGTGCCTCCTACTGGCCCTCCAACACCACTTCCAGCAGCATCTGGTCAGCAGGAAGGAACCAATTGGAGAATAGTTTCAACCCCTACGGATGGGGGAGAGATTACATTATAAAGGGTATTTCATATATTTATCATAAATAATATGTATGGAAAGTCAACAAGCTGGTGGAAATTTCCCCCCAACAATACAAAACAGCAATGCAAACCTTGATGACAACCAGGGCCCTTCTCTGCATTACAATAATATCAAATATAGATATACTGTATCTTGTAGATATTGATGTGATCCAACTTGGATACCATTCTGCATCATTTCTGATTGGTGAACAATTCAGGATAGGATTAACGGTTTGTACACAATCTACTTTATGTCAAGTGCATTGAAATGTCTCAATTATTAAGACGGACATTTCTGATACTTAGACAACATACCAAAGCCCCCCAGTATATCTGATATAGAGCTACCTCTCCATCATTACAACACCAGGCACACAGAGAGGTGCAGTCCCCACTAGCTGGGTCTGTCTAGTCATTTTTAATAGAGCTCTGTCTCACTATGATCAACACAGATATCAGGCTGGCTGCAAATATCGATCGCCAACAAACCAAGTAGAAAAATGTGTCTGACAAGTGAGAAGCACTCCTCTCTCAGATAGTTTCCCTCAGCTATGTCCCTTCCAGTCCACCTCTCACTAAGGAGTGAGAGAGAGAGAGAGAGAGAGAGAGAGAGAGACAGAGAGAGACAGAGACAGAGGGAGGAACCGAGAGAGAGCCAGAGGGAGACAGAGGGAGAGACCGAGAGAGACCGAGACCAGCAGCCTAGGGCAATGTGACTTAAAGGGACATTTCCTGAATATTTGTTCATTCAATTGGCAGTAAGTGACTTATTGAGAGTTATTGCTCCAGGTCCCATTGCATCCTAAACTGTAACTCATCATTATTAGCTGGTGACTGTAGTATCAAGGATCTGTCATGATCCATGTGACAGACCATGCTGTAATGGGTAGACTTGCTACACCTCTCTCTCATAGCAGATGATGTGTTGGCAGGCATGTTATGTCCTTAATCCAATTAGCCAATTCCACCTTATTCCTTTCCTCATGCACAGTTGCATACCGCTCATGAGGCTAGTTCACACTCTCCACACACACATACGAGAGAAGAAGAGAGGGGGCTGTAATTATATCGAAAGCACCGGATGGATCAGTGTGTGAAGCAATCAGAGAAAAAGTCACGACCCATCACGTTCTCTTCCCCTCTCTCCCATCTCTACATCTTTTCCCACTTCCTCCTCTCTGCATGGTGTTTCCTACACTAGCCTGCCTCTTGCCCAGGTATACAGTATGTGGCAGATTCACACGCCATTGTTTGGCCATACTTGTGGCCATATTGATTTAACACTAGAGGCCTAATTACAACCAATCTGTCAGGAGAGGAGTGTGAGCTAGGCGGCAGGCAGACAGTCAGGGGAATGAGGGGAATGGAATGAGAGTGACAGAGCGATGGGGGGGTAATTATTCCTTTCTTTGTCATTAGAGGATGGAGAATATAATAACCCTGCAGGCAGAGCACCAGGCAGTTTACATATCTCCCTCTCTCTCTCCCTCCCGTCTATCTTCCTCACTCTCTTTCCACTCCACCCTCTCCCTCCCCAATTTCCTTCTCTGCCTCTCCTTCTGCTCTCCGTTGCTCCCTGCCTCTCAGTAGTAGTCCACTGGGCATTGATTCAAACCCACTGCACATCCGCCCACTGTGTACTCGAACTCTGCCTCATCCTGCCCGCCTGCAAACCACCACTGATCATTGCTATTCATACCACAACATGCCTCTCATTGTGTTGTTTCCTGTGTGAGTGAGTGAGTGTGAGTGAGTGTGAGTGAGTGTGAGTGAGTGAGTGAGTGAGTGAGTGAGTGAGTGAGTGAGTGAGTGAGTGAGTGAGAGTGAGTGTGTGTGAGTCTAAAAAAATAACACAGACAGTGTGTGTGAGTCTAAAAAAATACCACAGACAGTTATCGCAAGTCGCAAAGAAAACAGGCGCTGCCTCCACTATTCCAGCACCATATCAACTTCAACATCATCAAATCACCTCTGCTTAGTCTAATATAGTGACAACTAAAAGATACCAAAACCTACAAAACACAACTCTGTGTGAGGAGAAATGTGAATTCACTAACCCAAAGACCGTTGAACATATTATTGTGTGTGTGTGTGTGTGTGTGTGTGTGTGTGTGTGTGTGTGTGTGTGTGTGTGTGTGTGTGTGTGTGTGTGTGTGTGTGTGTGTGTGTGTGTGTGTGTGTGTGTGTGTAATTAGACAGAACATGTTAATTCACCCTACTTGTAGAGAAACACCAATGCTTGCTCGCTAGCCCAACTTCCTTTCATGGTCAACGATGCGCCAGGCCAGCTAGTTAACATTAGCCTACAACATCTACTGTAGCGAAATGTTGAACGTCCATCCTCTCAGACAAGGGGCACAATGTGTGAATTTATGGTTGGATCAGAATCGCCGTCAAAATCATTGACCAGTACGTAGAATTAAGTAAAACCACAAGTCCAAATCCCTATCTCCATCCATGGGAAATTTAGTCATTTAGGAAAGGGATGATTTTAGCTAGCTAGCTAGCCTCCAGAGGACAACAAGACAATGAGTTTTCTGTCAATGACGTTTGACTTCTGATGTGATGTGATTGGTGTGAAGCCAAATCCAAACTGGCTTTTTTTTGGTGTGCCAGGACCATTCACAGCTGATCTCTCTCAGTTTAGCTGATGGCTATTATTATTATTATTATTTTTAATTATCAAGGGAGGCCAAATGCTCCCTGGCTTCCCTTGCAATCAATGCTATGGGCGGCAACAATATCATACTCTTTTTGACCAGACAGCATCAGATAGATGGGCTACACATACTGAGACAGAGGGGCGCTGTTTCACTCGCTGTGATACTTTCTCCGGTGAGAAAGTATCACAGCTGCTTGTGAATTGAGGGCCATTTATGAAACACAGAGAGAATAATTTTTTTTTTTGTCTATGTTTAAAAAAAAAAAGTCTTACACGGAACACAAACCGGCTGCGCGCGTGCGCCATTGTGTGCTATCGTGCATACATTTATTTTGTCCCCCTACACCAAACGCCATCACGACACGCAGGTTAAAATATCAAAACAAACTCTGAACCAATGACATTAATTTGGGGACAGGTCGAAAAGCATTAAACATGTATGGCAATTTAGCTAGTTAGCTAGCAAGTGCAAGCTAATTTGTCCTATTTAGCTAGCTTGCTGTTGCTAGCTAATTTGTCCTGGGATATACACATTGAGTTGTTATTTTACCTGAAATGCACAAGGTCCTCTACTCCGACAATTAATCCACACATAAAATGGCCAACCGAATCGTTTCTAGTCATCTCTCCTCCTTCCAGGCTTTTTCATCTTTGAACTTATATGGTGATCGCATCTACACTTTCATAGTATTACCAAGACAACCGGCAAAGCAGTTCGTCTTTCAATCACCCACGTGGGTATAACCAATGAGGAGATGGCACGTGGGTACCTGCTTCTATAAACCAATGAGGAGATGGGAGAGGCAGGACTTGCAGCGCGATCTGCGTCAGAAATAGGAATTACTTCTATTTTAGCCCTTGGCATTGCAGACGCTCGTTGGCGCGCGCGAGCAGTGTGGGTGCAATAATTGAATAACATGGATTTCTAAATTTATTTTGCGACGCTCGCGCACGCGACGTGTCCGGTCTGGTCAGCAGGTTAGTAATTGTTTGGGGGAAGCCTGGCTTCCTTTGTCATCCATGAAAACACACCACTGGGGACAACATTTCCTTGGTACATCTTTTGTTCATATTTGCAGTCCCTAGTTGTAAGGTATGATGAATGTCTAGTACAGTATTTGTTTTGGTCCAACATCCAGCTTTTGTCCACACAATAGTTCTCACTTCATCATTATAAGTCTGCTGTCGCTGCTGCATTCTCTGTTATGGTATGCATGGCCAGTGACCACTACATGGGAATATCTGTGTTTTATCATGTTGAGGAAGTCCCAAAGAGTTGAAATCAGAGAGAATAGGCTAGTGTGTTTACGCTGCTGGCTACATCTTGTTATCTCTTTGCCTATATCAAACATATGCTTTGACTGTATAGCTACTAGCGACCTCTTTACCTTCCCAACCATGGGCCTACAGAGAGAAGAGAAGAGCCTGAAGTAGCTGCTTGATATGCGCTGTCAGGCTACAGATCAGGCGCTGACTCCCCTGACTAGCGACTTTCAGGCCCCGGCTCCGTCAGGGAGGCTCCCCTCATCGATGACCCTACTGAGTGGCTGTGACAGAGCGCCCGCTGCAGAAACACATTGATAAAAAGGTTCCTCTCGCCGCCCACCCGCCCGCCCGCCTCCGCAGCGCCATGCAGCACTCGCCGGTCATCCACAAAATGAAAGCTCTCCAACAGTTAGCTTTCAGCAGGAGGGGAAGCACTGTCACACTCACAATGGAAGGTGAAGAAGACAGAAATCCCAGGGAAGAAAGGTATAAGTACTATGAGAGGGAGGGAGGGAGGGAGGGAGGGAGGGAGGGAGGGAGGGAGGGAGGGAGGGAGGGAGAGAGAAAGGAGAGGCAGCAACATTCACGGGGGGTTTCAGTTTAGATTTCCTCCTTGTGTCTGGATGTACCGTTTTGATTTCTTTTGATTCCCAGTCAGACAGCACAAGAGAACTCATCCTCAGCTGACTGGTGGCCATTGTACCGGGTGCGAATTGTCTGATATCAAACAGCTTCTCTCTGACATGGAACCTGTGTACTCTGAATGTGTGCCCATGTGGAAAACTGTACTGAATGAGCTGTCTGGAATGTAATGTGTGTCTACTATCCATTCCAATGGTGACATCTTTCCACTTTAAAATGGAATGTTGTCTTGTGATTGGGAATGTGAGAGCACTCTGATATAGAAATGTGTGTCTTGTGATAAAAGAGGAGGGTTTTGTAGGAGAGCACTGCAGTGCAGTCAGGTACACACAGCAGCAGCCCAATCTGCTCCGTCTCCAAGTGAGTATGAAAGCTTTGTATCACAGAGAGAAGCTGTGGGCTTTAGGCGCCACTGCCATATTTATATTCCAATCTTCTTCACAGAAACCCACATCGCCAAGCTCATAAAAGATTCATTGAACAGGGGAAAGCAAGGTCATACAGAAAACTGTCCAGGAGGTGCTTACTGCTTACCGCAACATAAAAAAAGGCTGTGTGATCCCCATGGCTGTAGTTACTACGGTTACTCCTCACGTTGCCCTATTCACGGTTGTCAGCCTGTCCTAAGATGCTGACCGCACACCTCAACGCCCTGACTGTCTGTCTGTCCATCAGCTTTCACTCTCACCACAACACAGGTATAAGTATCCTAGCGGTTAGAGCGTTGGGCCAGTAACTGAAAGGCACTTAACCCTAATTTCCTCCAGGAGCTCTGTACTATGCTGAGCATGTAAAACGGCACCTATCTAGCGTACTTGACAATACAACATCTTGTTTTTACGCCACACGCCTCTCAAACGTTTGTTAATATTCATCTATTCATGTTAAATCCTCTCTGCGTCTCCAGAGAAACACTGATCTATTTGTGTAATAGCAGTAGCTAGCAGAGGACACAGTGTGTATAGCGTGTAGCCGAGGCCCAGCCCAGCTCTGGAAGGGTGTTGTCAGAGGGATGTCACATTGGGTTAGAGTCATCGTCCACAGACCTCAGAGAGCAGTGCAGCCTGCAGCGCAGAGGGAGAGACTATCTGGTATGGCTGATAATCATCCCACCAGCACCAGCCAGCCTGACCTGCCTGGTCAGCTAAGCTAAGGAGGGGAGACATGAGCATATGAATAAAGATACTACACACCCTCAACCATCCCTCTGTAAGCCGATATTCAATCAATATAATTGGGATGAAAAAAGTTATTCGCTTACATTTACTAGAATCATTATGTAACTGCAAATGGAAAAAACAAACCAATGACAGGTAATATATGATGGAATGATGACAGTCCTCTTTAGGTGTTGTTTTTGTGTAGACACCAACCATACAGGACTGGCCAGAATTACTTCTAGAGTTTTGGTGGTCTTTTTATTTGACATTTTTTTGTGCATTTTACACAGACACTTTTATAGCAGGCAATCCTTTTTACAGACAACCTTGCTTCTTGGACCACATTCAAATAACAAATGGTAAACTCTAGATGCAATCCTATATGGTTGGTGTCTACACAAAAACAACACCTAAAGTGGACTTTTATCATCATTCCATCATATATTACCTGTCATTGGTTTGTTTTTTCCATTTGCAGTTACATCGACACCGTCTCTTACAGCACATACTGTATATTACAACACATACTATTTATTACAACACATACTGTATAGTACAACACATACTGTATAGTACAACACATACTGTCTCTTAAAACACATACTGTCTCTTAAAACACATACTGTCTCTTAAAACACATACTGTCTCTTAAAACACATACTGTCTCTTAAAACACATACTGTCTCTTAAAACACATACTGTCTCTTAAAACACATACTGTCTCTTAAAACACATACTGTCTCTTAAAACACATACTGTCTCTTAAAACACATACTGTCTCTTAAAACACATACTGTCTCTTAAAACACATACTGTCTCTTAAAACACATACTGTCTCTTAAAACACATACTGTCTCTTAAAACACATACTGTCTCTTAAAACACATACTGTCTCTTAAAACACATACTGTCTATTGCAACACATACTGTCTATTGCAACACATACTGTCTATTACAACACATACTGTATATTACAACACATACTGTATATTACAACACATACTGTATATTACAACACATACTGCATATTACACTTAAAAATATATGTACAGTGAGCTTTGGTGGTCTTTTTATTTTACATTTTTTTGTGCATTTTACACAGACACTTTTATAGCAGGCAATCATTTTTACAGACAACCTTGCTTCTTGGACCACATTCAAATAACAAATGAAAAAGCTCACTGTACATATATGTTTAAGTGTAATATGCAGTATGAGTTGTAAAATACAGTATGAATTGTAAAATACAGTATGAGTTGCAATAGACAGTATGTGTTTTAAGAGACAGTATGTGTTTTAAGAGACAGTATGTGTTTTAAGAGACAGTATGTGTTTTAAGAGACAGTGTGTGTTTTAAGAGACAGTGTGTGTTTTAAGAGACAGTGTGTGTTTTAAGAGACAGTGTGTGTTTTAAGAGACAGTGTGTGTTTTAAGAGACAGTGTGTGCTGTAAGAGACAGTGTGTGCTGTAAGAGACAGTGTGTGCTGTAAGAGACAGTATGTGCTGTAAGAGACAGTATGTGCTGTAAGAGACAGTACGTGTTGTAATATAAAGTACGTGTTTTAAGAGACAGTATGTGCTGTAAGAGACAGTATGTGCTGTAAGATACAGTACGTGTTGTAAGAGACAGTATGTGTTTTAATGTGGTCGTTCAAGGTTCCGCTCATTCCATCCCGCGCCGGCGGCCAGAGTACTAAAGTCCAGCGCGAACTCTTGAGCGCTCCTCATCCCCTGTCTTAGAAGGTACAAGCGTTCCCCCGCCGCTCTCCCTTCAGGTGGATGATCGAAAACCTCCCGGAAGCGGCGGGGGAAATCCTCGTAATTGTCCAGTCGGGCCTTCCCTTCCCCAGATGGCGTTGGCCCATTCCAGGGCTTTACCAGTCAGACAAGAGATGATGGCGCTCACTCTCTCGTGTCCTGAAGGGGCCGGCTGAACAGCTGCCAGGTAGAGCTCCAGCTGGAGTAGGAACCCCTGGCACCCGGCAGCCGTTCCGTCATACGCTCCCGGGAGCGAGAGTCGAATCCCCCTGGATCCTGATGAAGGAGGTGTGGACATCAGTGTAGGTTGTTGTGGGAGCTGGGGTGATGATGATGGGTTAACCGGAAAACTCCCTCTCTCCCATCGTCCATGGTTTGCAGCACGCGATCCATGGCTGTACTGAGACTCTGTAACATAGTCGCGTGCTGCTGGACGCGCTCCTCCACTGGGAGAAGAGGGCTGGCTGCACCTGCTGACTCCATTCTAAGGTGCGTGATTCTGTCAACGGTTTGGTGAATGGATAAGGCGGAGTCAGGCGCAGGACACAGGTATGAGTAATAAACAGAATTTACTCAAAATTCAAGCAATGTTCCAACAAGGAAAATACAGATATCCAGAGCACAAAAATAACGAACCCACATGACAACGACAATCACGCACAAAAAAGAAAGGGAAGCCAGAGGGTTAAATAAGGAACATTGATTATGGAATGGAAACCAGGTGTGTACAATGAAGACAAAACAAAACGAAAATGAAACATGGATCGGTGGCGACTAGAAAGCCGGTGACGCCGATCGCCGAACGCCGCTCGAATAGACCAACTTCGGCGGAAGTCGTGACAGTATGAGTTGTAATATACAGTACGTGTTGTAAAATAAAGTACGTGTTGTAATATACAGTATGTGTTGTAATATACAGTACGTGTTGTAAAATAAAGTACGTGTTGTAATATACAGTATGTGTTGTAATATACAGTACGTGTTGTAAAATAAAGTACGTGTTGTAATATACAGTATGAGTTGTAATATACAGTACGTGTTGTAAAATAAAGTACGTGTTGTAATATACAGTATGTGTTGTAATATACAGTATGAGTTGTAATATACAGTATGAGTTGTAATATACAGTATGTGTTGTAATATACAGTATGTGTTGTAATATACAGTATGAGTTGTAATATACAGTACGTGTTGTAAAATAAAGTACGTGTTGTAATATACAGTATGAGTTGTAATATACAGTATGAGTTGTAATATACAGTATGTGTTGTAATATACAGTATGAGTTGTAATATACAGTATGAGTTGTAATATACAGTATGTGTTGTAATATACAGTATGTGTTGTAATATACAGTATGAGTTGTAATATACAGTACGTGTTGTAAAATAAAGTACGTGTTGTAATATACAGTATGAGTTGTAATATACAGTATGTGTTGTAATATACAGTATGAGTTGTAATATACAGTATGAGTTGTAATATACAGTATGTGTTGTAATATACAGTATGTGTTGTAATATACAGTATGTGTTGTAATATACAGTATGTGTTGTAATATACAGTATGTGTTGTAAGAGACAGTATGTGTTGTAATATACAGTATGAGTTGTAATATACAGTATGTGTTGTAATATACAGTATGTGTTGTAATATACAGTATGTGTTGTAAGAGACAGTATGTGTTGTAATATACAGTATGTGTTGTAAGAGACAGTATGTGTTGTAAGAGACAGTATGTGTTGTAATATACAGAATGTGTTGTAATATACAGAATGTGTTGTAATATACAGTATGTGTTGTAATATACAGTATGTGTTGTAAGAGACAGTATGTGTTGTAATATACAGTATGTGTTGTAATATACAGTATGTGTTGTAAGAGACAGTATGTGTTGTAATATACAGTATGTGTTGTAATATACAGTATGTGTTGTAAGAGACAGTATGTGTTGTAATATACAGTATGAGTTGTAAGAGACAGTATGTGTTGTAATATACAGTACGTGTTGTAATATACAGTACGTGTTGTAATATACAGTATGTGTTGTAATATACAGTATGTGTTGTAATATACAGTATGTGTTGTAAGAGACAGTATGTGTTGTAATATACAGTACGTGTTGTAATATACAGTACGTGTTGTAATATACAGTATGTGTTGTAATATACAGTACGTGTTGTAATATACAGTACCTGTTGTAATATACAGTACGTGTTGTAAGAGACAGTATTTGCTGTAATATACAGTATGTGCTGTAAGAGACTATATGTGCTGTAAGAGTCAGTATGTGTTTTAAGAGACCGTATGTGCTGTAAGATACAGTACGTGTTATAATATACAGTATGTGTTGTAAGAAACAGTATGTGCTGTAATAGACAGAATTTGCTGTAATATACAGTATGTGTTGTAATATACAGTATGTGTTGTAATACACAATATGTGTTGTAATATACAGTATGTGTTGTAAGAGACAGTTTTGCTGTAATATACAATATGTGTTGTAATATACAGTATGTGTTGTAATACACAATATGTGTTGTAATATACAGTATGTTTTGTAATACACAATATGTGTTGTAATATACAGTATGTGTTGTAATATACAGTATGTGTTGTAATACACAATATGTGTTGTAATATACAGTATGTTTTGTAATACACAATATGTGTTGTAATATACAGTATGTGTTGTAAGAGACAGTATTTGCTGTAATATACAGTATGTGCTGTAAGAGACTATATGTGCTGTAAGAGACAGTATATGTTGTAAGAGACAGTTTTGCTGTAATATACAGTATGTGTTGTAAGAGACATTATGTGTTTTAAGAGACAGTATGTGCTATAAGAGACAGTATGTGCTGTAAGAGACATTATGTGTTGTAATATACAGTACGTGTTGTAAGATACAGTACGTGTTGTAAGAGACAGTATGTGCTGTAATTTAAAAAAACAAACATTTTAATTTAACCTTTATCTAACCAGGTAGGCAAGTTGAGAACAAGTTATCATTTACAATTAGGACCTGGCCAAGATAAAGCAAAGCAGTTCGACACATACAACAACACAGAGTTACACATGAAGTAAAACAAACATACAGTCAATAATACAGTAGAAAAATAAGGCTATATACAATGTGAGCAAATGAGGTGAGATAAGGGAGGTAAAGGCAAAAAAAATGCCATGGTGGCGAAGTGAATACAATATAGCAAGTAAAACACTGGAATGGTAGATTTGCAGTGGAAGAATGTGCAAAGTAGAGATAGAAATAATGGGGTGCAAAGGAGCTAAATAAATAAATAAATAAATACAGTAGGGGGAGAGGTAGTTGTTTGGGCTAAATTATAGATGGGCTATGTACAGGTGCAGTAATCTGTGAGCTGCTCTGACAGCTGGTGCAGTATGTGCTGTAAAAAACAGTATGTGCTGTAAGAGACAGTATGTGTTTTAAGAGACAGTATGTGCTGTAAGAGACAGAATGTGTTTTAAAAGACAGTGCGTGTTTTAAGAGACAGTATGTTCTGTAAGAGACAGTATTTGCTGTAAGAGACAGTATGTGTTGTAAGAGACAGTATGTGTTGTAAGAGACAGTATGTGCTGTAAGAGACAGTATGTGTTTTAAGAGACAGTATGTGTTGTAAGAGACAGTATGTGCTTTAAAAGACAGTGTGTGCTGTAAGAGACAGTGTGTGCTGTAAGAGACAGTGCGTGTTTTAAGAGACAGTATGTTCTGTAAGAGACAGTGTGTGCTGTAAGAGACAGTATGTGTTGTAAGAGACAGTGTGTGCTGTAAGAGACAGTATGTGTTGTAAGAGACAGTGTGTGCTGTAAGAGACAGTGTGTGCTGTAAGAGACAGTGTGTGCTGTAAGAGACAGCTCTAGTGTTCTTGTTTTGCATGTAGACCCCTTCTGAAGCTAAACTCCCAATAAGGATCACCCTAGGGAGACGGTCAGAGACACACAGTAAAGCCATTGGTCAGTGGTTCGCTCAGGAGCCAGCAGTGGGCCTCTGAGCTGCTCTGTCATGGCGGTAACAGAACAACCAAAAGGTCAGTGAGAGCTCAGAAACACCCAGGGGGTCAGTAGTGGTCAGTCTGGAGCAAACAATCTGGTCTGTAGAATGACCAGACAGCCGGTCACTCAGGACATACTGGGGACCAGGCCTGGGTTTTAAATGTGTATACTTTGCCAGATGGGTGGCGTTTGCACTTTTAGGACTACTTAATTTGCTCATGGGTGGCCAGGCAAGTTCAATCAAGCATAACTGAAATATTATATTAAACTCAGAGCTGCTGTAGAGTACAGTATCTAGAATACTGAGTGTGACAGTCAGTTTGGGACACATTCTCTGCAGGTAGTTACATTTACATGTTAGTCACTTAGCAGACACTCTTATTCAGAGCGACTTACAGTAGTGAGTGCATACAATTTCATATTATTTTTGTTACTGGTCCCCTGTGGGATTTGAAGCCACAACCCTGGCATATCAAGTACCATGCTCTACCAACTGAGCCACACTGGACCACCAGTTAGAAAGGCAGAAACATTGTGAGACAACCCAGTCTCGGAGCGCCATACTGGGACATTGTCTCAGTGTGAGGGACGAGGAGGCCTATGACCTCATGCACACCCTACCCAGCATTCCATCTGTTCTGGTGGTCCATTACAGCCCAGACCATTGCTGCTCAGTGCACATCCCTCACCTGTTTAACCCCTGCCTCACAACAAAATCCCACCCCTTCCTGTAAATCAGCCCAGCATCACACTAATATCACTGCCCTTCCTGTACCTCAGCCCAGCATCACACTAATATCACTGCCCTTCCTGTACCTCAGCCCAGCATCACACTGATATCACTGCCCTTCCTGTACCTCAGCCCAGCATCACACTAATATCACTGCCCTTCCTGTACCTCAGCCCAGCATCACACTAATATCACTGCCCGTCCTGTACCTCAGCCCAGCATCACACTAATATCACTGCCCTTCCTGTACCTCAGCCCAGCATCACACTGATTTCACTGCCCTTCCTGTACCTCAGCCCAGCATCACACTGACATCACTCCCCTTCCTGTACCTCAGCCCAGCAGCACAATAATATCACTCCCCTTCTTGTACCTCAGCCCAGCATCACACTAATATCACTGCCCTTCTTGTACCTCAGCCCAGCATCACACTAATATCACTCTCCTTCCTGTACCTCAGCCCAGCGTCACACTGATACCATCCCCCTTCCTGTACATCAGCCCTGCACCACACTGATATCACTCCCCTTCCTGTACCTTAAATAAGCATCACACTGCTATCACTGCCCTTCCTGTACCTCAGCCCAGTGTCACACTGATATCACTCCCCTTCCAGTACCTCAGCCCAGCATCACACTGATATCACTGCCCTTCCTGTACCTCAGCCCAGCATCACACTAATATCACTGCCCTTCCTGTACCTCAGCCCAGCATCACACTAATATCACTGCCCGTCCTGTACCTCAGCCCAGCATCACACTAATATCACTGCCCTTCCTGTACCTCAGCCCAGCATCACACTAATATCACTGCCCGTCCTGTACCTCAGCCCAGCATCACACTAATATCACTGCCCTTCCTGTACCTCAGCCCAGCATCACACTGATTTCACTGCCCTTCCTGTACCTCAGCCCAGCATCACACTGACATCACTCCCCTTCCTGTACCTCAGCCCAGCAGCACAATAATATCACTCCCCTTCTTGTACCTCAGCCCAGCATCACACTAATATCACTGCCCTTCTTGTACCTCAGCCCAGCATCACACTAATATCACTCTCCTTCCTGTACCTCAGCCCAGCGTCACACTGATACCATCCCCCTTCCTGTACATCAGCCCTGCACCACACTGATATCACTCCCCTTCCTGTACCTTAAATAAGCATCACACTGCTATCACTGCCCTTCCTGTACCTCAGCCCAGTGTCACACTGATATCACTCCCCTTCCAGTACCTCATCCCAGCATCACACTAATATCACTCTCCTTCCAGTACCTCATCCCAGCATCACACTAATATCACTCTCCTTCCTGTACCTCAGCCCAGCATCACACTAAAATCACTGCCTTCCTGTACCTCAGCCCAGCATCACAATGATATCACTCCCCTTCCTGTACCTTAAATAAGCATCACACTGACATCACTGCCCTTCCTGTACCTCAGCCCAGCATCACACTGATATCACTCCCCTTCCTGTACCTCAGCCCAGCATCGCACTGACATCACTCCCCTTCCTGTACCTCAGCCCAGCATCACACTAATATCACTCTCCTTCCTGTACCTCAGCCCAGCATCACACTGACATCACTGCCCTTCCTGTACCTCAGCCCAGCATCACACTAATATCTCTCCTTCCTGTACCTCAGCCCAGCATCACACTGATATCACTGCTTTCCTGTACATCAGCCCAGTGTCACACTAAGATCACTGCCCTTCCTGTACCTCAGCCCAGCGTCACACTGATATCACTGCCCTTCCTGTACCTCATCCCAGCATCACACTAATATCTCTCCTTCCTGTACCTCAGCCCAGCATCACACTGATATCACTGCCTTCCTGTACATCAGCCCAGTGTCACACTAAGATCACTGCCCTTCCTGTACCTCAGCCCAGCGTCACACTGATATCACTCCCCTTCCTGAACCTCATCCCAGCATCACACTAATATCACTGTCCTTCCTGTACCTCAGCCCAGCATCACACTAATATCACTGCCCTTCCTGTACCTCAGCCCAGCGTCACACTGATACCATCCCCCTTCCTGTACATCAGCCCTGCACCACACTGATATCACTCCCCTTCCTGTACCTTAAATAAGCATCACACTGCTATCACTGCCCTTCCTGTACCTCAGCCCAGTGTCACACTGATATCACTCCCCTTCCAGTACCTCAGCCCAGCATCACACTGATATCACTGCCCTTCCTGTACCTCAGCCCAGCATCACACTAATATCACTGCCCTTCCTGTACCTCAGCCCAGCATCACACTAATATCACTGCCCGTCCTGTACCTCAGCCCAGCATCACACTAATATCACTGCCCTTCCTGTACCTCAGCCCAGCATCACACTAATATCACTGCCCGTCCTGTACCTCAGCCCAGCATCACACTAATATCACTGCCCTTCCTGTACCTCAGCCCAGCATCACACTGATTTCACTGCCCTTCCTGTACCTCAGCCCAGCATCACACTGACATCACTCCCCTTCCTGTACCTCAGCCCAGCAGCACAATAATATCACTCCCCTTCTTGTACCTCAGCCCAGCATCACACTAATATCACTGCCCTTCTTGTACCTCAGCCCAGCATCACACTAATATCACTCTCCTTCCTGTACCTCAGCCCAGCGTCACACTGATACCATCCCCCTTCCTGTACATCAGCCCTGCACCACACTGATATCACTCCCCTTCCTGTACCTTAAATAAGCATCACACTGCTATCACTGCCCTTCCTGTACCTCAGCCCAGTGTCACACTGATATCACTCCCCTTCCAGTACCTCATCCCAGCATCACACTAATATCACTCTCCTTCCAGTACCTCATCCCAGCATCACACTAATATCACTCTCCTTCCTGTACCTCAGCCCAGCATCACACTAAAATCACTGCCTTCCTGTACCTCAGCCCAGCATCACAATGATATCACCCCCCTTCCTGTACCTTAAATAAGCATCACACTGACATCACTGCCCTTCCTGTACCTCAGCCCAGCATCACACTGATATCACTCCCCTTCCTGTACCTCAGCCCAGCATCGCACTGACATCACTCCCCTTCCTGTACCTCAGCCCAGCATCACACTAATATCACTCTCCTTCCTGTACCTCAGCCCAGCATCACACTGACATCACTGCCCTTCCTGTACCTCAGCCCAGCATCACACTAATATCTCTCCTTCCTGTACCTCAGCCCAGCATCACACTGATATCACTGCCTTCCTGTACATCAGCCCAGTGTCACACTAAGATCACTGCCCTTCCTGTACCTCAGCCCAGCGTCACACTGATATCACTGCCCTTCCTGTACCTCATCCCAGCATCACACTAATATCTCTCCTTCCTGTACCTCAGCCCAGCATCACACTGATATCACTGCCTTCCTGTACATCAGCCCAGTGTCACACTAAGATCACTGCCCTTCCTGTACCTCAGCCCAGCGTCACACTGATATCACTCCCCTTCCTGAACCTCATCCCAGCATCACACTAATATCACTGTCCTTCCTGTACCTCAGCCCAGCATCACACTAATATCACTGCCCTTCCTGTACCTCAGCCCAGCATCACACTAATATCACTGCCCTTCCTGTACCTCAGCCCAGTGTCACACTGATATCACTCCCCTTCCTGTACCTCAAACCAGCGTCACACTGATATCATTGCCCTTCCTGTACCTCAGCCCAGTTTCACACTGACATCACTCCCCTTCCTGTACCTCAGCCCAGCATCACACAGATATCACTGCCTTCCTGTGCCTCAGCCCAGCGTCACACTGATATAACTCCCCTTCCTGTACCTCAGCCCAGCATCACACTAATATCACTCTCCTTCCTGTACCTCAGCCCAGCATCACACTGACATCACTGCCCTTCCTGTACCTCATCCCAGCATCACACTAATATCACTCTCCTTCCTGTACCTCAGCCCAGCATCGCACTGATATCACTGCCTTCCTGCACATCAGCCCAGTGTCACACTAAGATCACTGCCCTTCCTGTACCTCAGCCCAGCGTCACACTGATATCACTCCCCTTCCTGTACCTCAGCCCAGCATCACACTAATATCACTCCCCTTCCTGTACCTCATCCCAGCGTCACACTGATATCACTCCCCTTCCTGTACCTCAGCCCAGCATCACACTGACATCACTCCCCTTCCTGAACCTCATCCCAGCATCACACTAATATCACTCTCCTTCCTGTACTTCAGCCCAGCATCACACTAATATCACTCCCCTTCCTGTACCTCATCCCAGCATCACAGTAATATCACTCCCCTTCCCGTACTTCAGCCCAGCATCACACTAATATCACTCTCCTTCAGGAACCTCAAACCAGCGTCACACTGATATCACTGCCCTTCCTGTACCTCAGCCCAGTTTCACACTGACATCACTGCCCTTCCTGTACCTCAGCCCAGAATCACACCGATATCACTGCCCTTCCTGTACCTCAGCCCAGTTTCACACTGACATCACTGCCCTTCCTGTACCTCAGCCCAGAATCACACCGATATCACTGCCTTCCTGTGCCTCAGCCCAGTGTCACACTAATACCACTGCCCTTCCTGTACCTCAGCCCAGCGTCACACTGATATCACTGCCCGTCCTGTACCTCAGCCCAGCGTCACACAATTATCACTCTCCTTCCTGTACCTCAGCCCAGCATCACACTGATATCACTGCCTTCCTGTACCTCAGCCCAGCATCACACTAATATCACTCCCCTTCCTGTACCTCATCCCAGCATCACACTAATATCACACTCCTTCCTGTACCTCAGCCCAGCATCACACTAATATCACTGCTTTCCTGTAACTCAGCGTCACACAAATATCACTGCCCTTCCTGTACCTAGGCCAGCATCGCACTAAGATAACTGCCCTTCCTGTACTTCAGCGTCACACAAATATCACTCCCCTTCCTGTACCTCAGCCCAGCATCACACTGTTATCACTGCCCTTCCTGTACCTCAGCCCACTGTCACACTAATATCACTCCCCTTCCTGTACCTCATCCCAGCGTCACACTGATATCACTCCCCTTCCTGTACCTCAAATCAGCATCACACTGATATCACTGCCCTTCCTGTACCTCAGCCCGCTGTCACACTAATATCACTCTACTTCCTGTACCTCAGCCCAGCATCACACTGATAGCACTCCCATTCCTGTACCCCAGCTCAGCGTCACACTAAGATCACTCTCCTTCCTGTACCTCAGCCCAGAATCGCACTAAGATCACTGCCCTTCCTGTACCTCAGCCCATCGTCACACTGATATCACTCCCCTTCCTGTACCTCAAATCAACATCACAAAAATTTCACTTTCCTTCCTGTACCTCAGCCCAGCATCACACTATTTTCACTCCCCTTCCTGTACCTCAGCCCAGCGTCACACTGATACCATCCCCCTTCCTGTACCTCAGCCCAGCATCACACTGATATCACTGCCCTTGAACGTGCCGTCCTTGGCCAGCTCTCCTGCTATCTCTCTCAGAATGACCTTCTTGATCCAAATCAGTCAGGTTTCAAGACTAGTCATTCAACTGAGACTGCTCTTCTCTGTGTCACGGAGGCGCTCCGCACTGCTAAAGCTAACTCTCTCTCCTCTGCTCTCATCCTTCTAGACCTATCGGCTGCCTTTGATACTGTGAACCATCAGATCCTCCTCTCCACCCTCTCCGAGCTGGGCATCTCCGGCGCGGCCCACGCTTGGATTGCGTCCTACCTGACAGGTCGCTCCTACCAGGTGGCGTGGCGAGAATCTGTCTCCGCACCACCTGCTCTCACCACTGGTGTCCCCCAGGGCTCTGTTCTAGGCCCTCTCCTATTCTCGCTATACACCAAGTCACTTGGCTCTGTCATATCCTCACATGGTCTCTCCTATCATTGCTATGCAGACGACACACAATTAATCTTCTCTTTTCCCCCCTCTGATAACCAGGTGGTGAATCGCATCTCTGCATGTCTGGCAGACATATCAGTGTGGATGACGGATCACCACCTCAAGCTGAACCTCGGCAAGACGGAGCTGCTCTTCCTCCCGGGGAAGGACTGCCCGTTCCATGATCTCGCCATCACGGTTGACAACTCCATTGTGTCCTCCTCCCAGAGTGCTAAGAACCTTGGCGTGATCCTGGACAACACCCTGTCGTTCTCAACTAACATCAAGGCGGTGACCCGTTCCTGTAGGTTCATGCTCTACAACATTCGCAGAGTACGACCCTGCCTCACGCAGGAAGCGGCGCAGGTCCTAATCCAGGCACTTGTCATCTCCCGTCTGGATTACTGCAACTCGCTGTTGGCTGGGCTCCCTGCCTGTGCCATTAAACCCCTACAACTCATCCAGAACGCCGCAGCCCGTCTGGTGTTCAACTTTCCCAAGTTCTCTCACGTCACCCCGCTCCTCCGCTCTCTCCACTGGCTTCCAGTTGAAGCTCGCATCCGCTACAAGACCATGGTGCTTGCCTACGGAGCTGTGAGGGGAACGGCACCTCCGTACCTTCAGGCTCTGATCAGGCCCTACACCCAAACAAGGGCACTGCGTTCATCCACCTCTGGCCTGCTCGCCTCCCTACCTCTGAGGAAGTACAGTTCCCGCTCAGCCCAGTCAAAACTGTTCGCTGCTCTGGCACCCCAATGGTGGAACAAACTCCCTCACGACGCCAGGTCAGCGGAGTCAATCACCACCTTCCAGAGACACCTGAAACCCCACCTCTTTAAGGAATACCTAGGATAGGATAAAGTAATCCTTCTAACCCCCCCCCCCCTTAAAAGAGTTAGATGCACTATTGTAAAGTGGTTGTTCCACTGGATATCATAAGGTGAATGCACCAATTTGTAAGTCGCTCTGGATAAGAGCGTCTGCTAAATGACTTAAATGTAATGTAAATGTAATGTAAATGCCCTTCCTGTACCTCAGCCCAGCGTCACACTGATATACCTCCCCTTCCTGTACCTCAAATCAGCATCACACTGATATCACTGCCCTTCCTTTACCTCAGCCCAGTGTCACACTGATATCACTCCCCTTCCTGTACCTCCAACCAGCATCACACTGATATCACTGCCCTTCCTGTACCTCAGCCCAGCATCGCACTGACATCACTCCCCTTCCTGAACCTCATCCCAGCATCACACTAATACTACTGCCCTTCCTGTACCTCAGCCCAGCGTCACACTGATATCAATGCCCTTCCTGTACCTCAGCCCAGTGTCACACTGATATCACTCCACTTCCTGTACCTCCAACCAGCATCACACTGATATCACTGCCCTTCCTGTACCTCAGCCCAGCATCGCACTGACATCACTCCCCTTCCTGAACCTCATCCCAGCATCACACTAATACTACTGCCCTTCCTGTAACTCAGCGTCACACTAATATCACTGCCTTCCTGTACCTCAAACCAGCATCGCACTAAGATAACTGCCCTTCCTGTACCTCAGCCCAGTGTCACACTGATATCACTGCCCTTCCTGTACCTCAGCCCAGCATCACACTAATTTCACTCCCCTTCCTGTACCTCAGCCCAGCGTCACACTGATACCATCCCCCTTCCTGTACCTCAGCCCAGCATCACACTGATATCACTGCCCTTCCTGTACCTCAAACCAGCATCACACTGATATCACTGCCCTTCCTGTACCTCAGCCCAGCATCGCACTGACATTACTCCCCTTCCTGTACCTCAGCCCAGCATCGCACTAATATCACTGCCTTCCTGTAACTCAGCGTCACACAAATATCACTGCCCTTCCTGTACCTCAGCCCAGCATCGCACTGACATCACTGCCCTTCCTGTACCTCCAACCAGCATCACACTGATATCACTGCCCTTCCTGTACCTCAGCCCAGCATCGCACTGACATCACTGCCCTTCCTGTACCTCCAACCAGCATCACACTAATATCACTGCCCTTCCTGTACCTCCAATCAGCGTCACACTAATATCACTGCCCTTCCTGTACCTCAGCCCAGCATCGCACTGTTATCACTGCCCTTCCTGTACCTCATCCCAGCGTCACACTGATATCACTGCCCTTCCTGTACCTCAAACCAGTATCACACTGATATCACTGCCCTTCCTGTACCTCAGCCCAGCATCACACTAATATCACTCCCCTTCCTGTACCTCATCCCAGCATCACACTAATATCACACTCCTTCCTGTACCTCAGCCCAGCATCACACTAATATCACTGCTTTCCTGTAACTCAGCGTCACACAAATATCACTGCCCTTCCTGTACCTAGGCCAGCATCGCACTAAGATAACTGCCCTTCCTGTACTTCAGCGTCACACAAATATCACTCCCCTTCCTGTACCTCAGCCCAGCATCACACTGTTATCACTGCCCTTCCTGTACCTCAGCCCACTGTCACACTAATATCACTCCCCTTCCTGTACCTCATCCCAGCGTCACACTGATATCACTCCCCTTCCTGTACCTCAAATCAGCATCACACTGATATCACTGCCCTTCCTGTACCTCAGCCCGCTGTCACACTAATATCACTCTACTTCCTGTACCTCAGCCCAGCATCACACTGATAGCACTCCCATTCCTGTACCCCAGCTCAGCGTCACACTAAGATCACTCTCCTTCCTGTACCTCAGCCCAGAATCGCACTAAGATCACTGCCCTTCCTGTACCTCAGCCCATCGTCACACTGATATCACTCCCCTTCCTGTACCTCAAATCAACATCACAAAAATTTCACTTTCCTTCCTGTACCTCAGCCCAGCATCACACTATTTTCACTCCCCTTCCTGTACCTCAGCCCAGCGTCACACTGATACCATCCCCCTTCCTGTACCTCAGCCCAGCATCACACTGATATCACTGCCCTTGAACGTGCCGTCCTTGGCCAGCTCTCCTGCTATCTCTCTCAGAATGACCTTCTTGATCCAAATCAGTCAGGTTTCAAGACTAGTCATTCAACTGAGACTGCTCTTCTCTGTGTCACGGAGGCGCTCCGCACTGCTAAAGCTAACTCTCTCTCCTCTGCTCTCATCCTTCTAGACCTATCGGCTGCCTTTGATACTGTGAACCATCAGATCCTCCTCTCCACCCTCTCCGAGCTGGGCATCTCCGGCGCGGCCCACGCTTGGATTGCGTCCTACCTGACAGGTCGCTCCTACCAGGTGGCGTGGCGAGAATCTGTCTCCGCACCACCTGCTCTCACCACTGGTGTCCCCCAGGGCTCTGTTCTAGGCCCTCTCCTATTCTCGCTATACACCAAGTCACTTGGCTCTGTCATATCCTCACATGGTCTCTCCTATCATTGCTATGCAGACGACACACAATTAATCTTCTCTTTTCCCCCCTCTGATAACCAGGTGGTGAATCGCATCTCTGCATGTCTGGCAGACATATCAGTGTGGATGACGGATCACCACCTCAAGCTGAACCTCGGCAAGACGGAGCTGCTCTTCCTCCCGGGGAAGGACTGCCCGTTCCATGATCTCGCCATCACGGTTGACAACTCCATTGTGTCCTCCTCCCAGAGTGCTAAGAACCTTGGCGTGATCCTGGACAACACCCTGTCGTTCTCAACTAACATCAAGGCGGTGACCCGTTCCTGTAGGTTCATGCTCTACAACATTCGCAGAGTACGACCCTGCCTCACGCAGGAAGCGGCGCAGGTCCTAATCCAGGCACTTGTCATCTCCCGTCTGGATTACTGCAACTCGCTGTTGGCTGGGCTCCCTGCCTGTGCCATTAAACCCCTACAACTCATCCAGAACGCCGCAGCCCGTCTGGTGTTCAACTTTCCCAAGTTCTCTCACGTCACCCCGCTCCTCCGCTCTCTCCACTGGCTTCCAGTTGAAGCTCGCATCCGCTACAAGACCATGGTGCTTGCCTACGGAGCTGTGAGGGGAACGGCACCTCCGTACCTTCAGGCTCTGATCAGGCCCTACACCCAAACAAGGGCACTGCGTTCATCCACCTCTGGCCTGCTCGCCTCCCTACCTCTGAGGAAGTACAGTTCCCGCTCAGCCCAGTCAAAACTGTTCGCTGCTCTGGCACCCCAATGGTGGAACAAACTCCCTCACGACGCCAGGTCAGCGGAGTCAATCACCACCTTCCAGAGACACCTGAAACCCCACCTCTTTAAGGAATACCTAGGATAGGATAAAGTAATCCTTCTAACCCCCCCCCCCCTTAAAAGAGTTAGATGCACTATTGTAAAGTGGTTGTTCCACTGGATATCATAAGGTGAATGCACCAATTTGTAAGTCGCTCTGGATAAGAGCGTCTGCTAAATGACTTAAATGTAATGTAAATGTAATGTAAATGCCCTTCCTGTACCTCAGCCCAGCGTCACACTGATATACCTCCCCTTCCTGTACCTCAAATCAGCATCACACTGATATCACTGCCCTTCCTTTACCTCAGCCCAGTGTCACACTGATATCACTCCCCTTCCTGTACCTCCAACCAGCATCACACTGATATCACTGCCCTTCCTGTACCTCAGCCCAGCATCGCACTGACATCACTCCCCTTCCTGAACCTCATCCCAGCATCACACTAATACTACTGCCCTTCCTGTACCTCAGCCCAGCGTCACACTGATATCAATGCCCTTCCTGTACCTCAGCCCAGCGTCACACTGATATACCTCCCCTTCCTGTACCTCAAATCAGCATCACACTGATATCACTGCCCTTCCTTTACCTCAGCCCAGTGTCACACTGATATCACTCCCCTTCCTGTACCTCCAACCAGCATCACACTGATATCACTGCCCTTCCTGTACCTCAGCCCAGCATCGCACTGACATCACTCCCCTTCCTGAACCTCATCCCAGCATCACACTAATACTACTGCCCTTCCTGTACCTCAGCCCAGCGTCACACTGATATCAATGCCCTTCCTGTACCTCAGCCCAGTGTCACACTGATATCACTCCACTTCCTGTACCTCCAACCAGCATCACACTGATATCACTGCCCTTCCTGTACCTCAGCCCAGCATCGCACTGACATCACTCCCCTTCCTGAACCTCATCCCAGCATCACACTAATACTACTGCCCTTCCTGTAACTCAGCGTCACACTAATATCACTGCCTTCCTGTACCTCAAACCAGCATCGCACTAAGATAACTGCCCTTCCTGTACCTCAGCCCAGTGTCACACTGATATCACTGCCCTTCCTGTACCTCAGCCCAGCATCACACTAATTTCACTCCCCTTCCTGTACCTCAGCCCAGCGTCACACTGATACCATCCCCCTTCCTGTACCTCAGCCCAGCATCACACTGATATCACTGCCCTTCCTGTACCTCAAACCAGCATCACACTGATATCACTGCCCTTCCTGTACCTCAGCCCAGCATCGCACTGACATTACTCCCCTTCCTGTACCTCAGCCCAGCATCGCACTAATATCACTGCCTTCCTGTAACTCAGCGTCACACAAATATCACTGCCCTTCCTGTACCTCAGCCCAGCATCGCACTGACATCACTGCCCTTCCTGTACCTCCAACCAGCATCACACTGATATCACTGCCCTTCCTGTACCTCAGCCCAGCATCGCACTGACATCACTGCCCTTCCTGTACCTCCAACCAGCATCACACTAATATCACTGCCCTTCCTGTACCTCCAATCAGCGTCACACTAATATCACTGCCCTTCCTGTACCTCAGCCCAGCATCGCACTGTTATCACTGCCCTTCCTGTACCTCATCCCAGCGTCACACTGATATCACTGCCCTTCCTGTACCTCAAACCAGTATCACACTGATATCACTGCCCTTCCTGTACCTCAGCCCAGCATCGCACTAATATCACTGCCCTTCCTGTACCTCAGCCCAGCATCGCACTGACATTACTCCCCTTCCTGTACCTCAACCCAGCATCGCACTAATATCACTGCCTTCCTGTAACTCAGCGTCACACAAATATCACTGCCTTTCCTGTACCTCAGCCCAGCATCACACTGATATCACTCCCCTTGCTGTACCTCAGCCTAGAATCACACTGATATCACTGCCCTTCCTGTACCTCAGCCCAACATCACACTAATATCACTGTCCTTCCTGTACCTCAGCCCAGTGTCACACTGATATCACTCCCCTTCCTGTACCTCAGGCCAGCATCACACTAATATCACTGCCTTTCCTGTACCTCAGCCCAGCATCACACTAATATCACTGCCTTCCTGTACCTCAGCCCAGCGTCACACTAATGTCACTGCGCTTCCTGTACATCAGCCCAGCATCACACTAATATCACTGCCCTTCCTGTACCTCAGCCCAGCATCACACTAATATCACTGTCCTTCCTGTACCTCAGCCCAGCATCACACTGATATCACTCCCCTTCCTGTACCTCAGCCCAGCGTCACACTGATACCATCCCCCTTCCTGTACCTCAGCCCAGCATCACACTGATATCACTCCCCTTCCTGTACCTCAGCCCAGCATCACACTAATATCACTGCCCTTCCTGTACCTCAGCCTAGCGTCACACTAATGTCACTGCGCTTCCTGTACCTCAGCCCAGCATCACACTAATATCACTGCCCTTCCTGTACCTCAGCCCAGCATCATACTAATATCACTGTCCTTCCTGTACCTCAGCCCAGCATCACACTAATATCACTGCCCTTCCTGTACATCAGCCCAGCATCACACTGATATCACTGCCCTTCCTGTACCTCAGCCCAGCATCATACTAATATCACTGCCCTTCCTGTATATCAGCCCAGCATCACACTACTATCACTGCCCATCCTGTACCTCAGTCCAGCATCACACTAATATCATTGCCCTTCCTGTACCTCAGCCCAGCATCACAGTAACATCACTCCCTTTCCTGTACATCAGCCCAGCATCACACTGATATCACTCCCCTTCCTGTACCTCAGCCCAGCATCACACTAATTTCACTCCCCTTCCTGTACATCAGCCCAGCATCACACTGATATCACTCCCCTTCCTGTACCTCAGCCCAGCATCACACTAATTTCACTCCCCTTCCTGTACATCAGCCCAGCGTCACACAAATATCATTCCCTTTCCTCTACCTTAGCCCAGGGTCACACTAATATCACTCCCTGGTCAGCATTGTTCATTCTGTCCACTGTCCTACTTTGTAGAAGAGGTGCACCCACAGACTCACACACACGCAAGCACGGACACACACACACACACACACACACACACACACACACACACACACACACACACACACACACACACACACACACACACACACACCCACCTCCCCACCCACCCACACAAGTTAACACACATACACAAGCATGCACGCGCCCACACAAACACACACACTCCTCTCAGGGTGGATAAGAAGACATGAAAGAGCCTGAGACATTAGGAGGAATGGAGGAGCAGCCAGCACAACACCTCCTTCTCCTCCCACCCCTCCTTCAACAGACTCTCCTTGTGACATAACCTCCTTACGCTACAACAATTCTGGCACACACAATACAGTCTCATTAGCTGGCGCTGCTTCAAGCTCCACAGTAATCAGCTATGACACTAAAGCACACACTATTCAATCTCCTCAAGCAGCCATGAATCAAGCACAATGCTAGCTCATTATCCGCCACAGACTGTGAAGCGGTATACTTCGATATATGACTCTAAATGGAGAGAGCACATGAATGTGGTGGCGGGCGTGAGACTAATCAATCTATCACTGCCTGTTTGTTCGCCCACATGCTGCTCAACATGATTGTTTCTGTCTGTCACCCACCACAACATTATAATTAGGTGTACGTATCACTGCACATGACAAGAGGTACCATCTCACCAATCAGTGAGTATGTGTGTTAGCTGTATAATGTATATCTCTCTAATTGTCTGTGTGTATATGCCTACTAGCCCACTTCATTCCACTCCATCCACTTCCATTGGCACAGCCCATACAGAGGGGGATGGAGGATGGAGAGAGGATCCAGTGTGGGTCCAGTGTCAGTGTCCGGGGTGTCGTCTCCTCCAGGTTGAGGAGCCATGATGCAGGCCGAGCCTTGTGCGTGTCCTCTCCCTGGGAGATTTAAACTCCTCTCTCCCGCAGCTTTTCATTTGTCTAATTCCCTGTGTGGCTGGCTGGGAGGTTTAGGCTGCTGTTAGGCAGAGCACGTCCTGTCCATCCGCCCTGCGCTGCCTGCCTACCAGCGTCCTTGGGTCCCCAGAGCAATGCAAGGAGGACACTCTCTCTTACTTCAATGCCCCTTCCCTCTCTCACTCTCTCTCTCTATTTGAATGCCGTCCAACTGCTCCCTCTGTCACTTCCACCGCAATTTATAGGAATTTTAACAGCCCGGGTTCACTGATCGTAAACCATTTCATTGCCCGGGAAAGTTAAAAAGGAGTGGTTTTATAAGGTTTATGTGTCTGTGTTGTTTTGGTAAGATGACTGTGTAGTCCCCTCCTGGCCGGGAGACAAGGACAGGAATTGAGCCTGTGAGTGGTTCAATCACAGCAGCCTCCGCAGAGCCCAGGGAGGGGTTTAAATGGTCGTCATGCTGCTTCCTCTCATTGGACGAGCACCAAGAAAGGAGATTTCCCGGCACGGGGTCCCACTACCAGGTCAGCTGGGAGCTGATCGGGATTGGACGATAGCCATGCCAGCTGTTTGTCCTGCTGCCCTATGATTGGGCTAAGTTCTGTCCTGCGTGTCCTCTCAATGTCTGTGTTGGACCAATTAAACGCCAAAAGATTGTCCTGTACAACTATGATTGGCTCTGTGTGAGTTTTGTCTCTGCTCAAAATGCCAGGGTAATAGAAAACCCCGAATGTGACTCTGCAGACAAAGGCTGCACGCAGAAAATTCCACGAAATCAACAATGCTTTTCTACTCTGCTTTTCTACTCCTTTGCAGCGTAATCTGTATTTCAATTCAATTGAAATTGGCTTCTTAAATATAATCAACTCAACTTATTTGTGAAGTAAAGTGAGACATACTGTACATTTCTGTGATCTGCTATCTTCACTCTAATGTGTAGCTAGCTGTTTACAATCAAATGACACCAACTGTGGGCACAATCTCTGTTGCAAACATCATTTCCATCTCAAACAAGGAGGAGCATTATAAATAGTCCTAAACAGCCAGTCTGTTTCAGCCTATTGTTTATCGGCCTCCCTGGTGCCAGGGGATAGAACAAATTACGGAGGGAAATAAAGCTTTTGAATTATTTACATTAGTTTTGTCTTCCTCTTTGAGAATGACAGCCAATTAGGCGTTCTCGCCCACTGCGCTCGGCGTTTGAACAGGGAAAAACACCAAAGCAAGTGGTAACTTCCATCACTCACAGCCTTCAAGGCCAGACTGTTTCAAAGAGTAAATACACCTGCACCAGTCTTTCCTATGGGAACACTACACTGCACTCATGCTCTCATATCAGTAAGTAAGCGGTGTTGTGTTCACAGGTTGTTTCAAGTACATGTAAAGATGTCCTGCCCTCAGCAGACAGCCACTGATTAAGCTAAAATAATTATAGAAACACTGAAGTCTCTCAAGACCCCCCAAAGCTCTACTTCCCAAGCCCTCTGTTTAGTTCAAAGTCACTTAATAATTAGATTTGATTGTGGTGTTGACGACTCTGATCTGGAGTTTAGATCTACAAAGACTTGCTAAGTGCTTACTTTGTTTTTGATAACGTTTCAAATGAAACATTTTAATGAAGGAACATACACTGAGCTGAGTATACCAAACATTAGGAACACTTTCCTAATATTGAGCTGCACTCAGAAGAGCCTCAATTCGTCAGGGCATGGACTCAAGGTGTCGGAAGCTTTCCACAGGGATGCTGGCCATGTTGACTCCAATGTTTCCCACAGTTGTGTCAAGTTGGCTTGATGTCCTTTGGGTGGTGGACCGTTCTTGATACACACAGGAAACGGTTGACCGTGAAAAACCCAGCAGCGTTGCAGTTCTTGCCACACTCAAACCAGTACGTCTGGTACCTACTACCATTCCCCGTTCTAAGGCACTTTTGTCTTGCCCATTCACCCTCTGAATGGCACACATACACAATCCATGTCTCAATTGTCTCGAGGCTTAAAAAAATCCTTATTTAACCCGTCTCCTCCCCTTCATCTACACTGACTTAAGTGGATTTAGTGACAACAATAAGGGATCGATGTTTTGTACTCAGTGTATTTTTTGGCTTTCTGTTGTCGTACATTTCCATGCAATTATATTTCTGAGACCTCACCCCAATGTCAGCAGCACACTCAGTCCACCAATCAAGCCTCTAACTGTTTCAATTGGATAAGTGTCATGAACTAGCTGAGAACCTGCATTACATCTAGGAAAATAAATTATCCTTACACCTGCACCATAACCTCTAGGAACAAAAATGATCTTTAAAACATGCATTAACTCTAGCTACTGAAATGATCTTTAAAACCTGCGTTAACTATAGCTACTGAAATTATCCCTAAACCTGCATTACCTCTAGCTACTGAAATGATCTTGAAAATCTGCATTAACTCTAGCTACTGAAATTATCTTTAAAACCTGCATTAACTCTAGCTACTGAAATGATCCATAAACCTGCATTACCTCTAGCTACTGAAATTATCTTGAAAATCTGCATTAACTCAAGCTACTGAAATTATCCCTAAACCTGCATTAACTCTAGCTACTGAAATTATCCCTAAACCTGCATTAACTCAAGCTACTGAAATTATCCCTAAACATGCATTAACTCCAGCTACTGAAATCATCCCTAAACATGCATTAACTAGCTACTGAAATGATCCCTAAACCTGCATTAACTCTAGCTACTGAAATTATCTTTAAACCTGCATTAACTCTAGCTACTGAAATGATCCCTAAACCTGCATTAACTCTAGCTACTGAAATGATCCCTAAAACTGCATTAACTCTAGCTACTGAAATGATCCCTGAAACTGCATTAACTCTAGCTACTGAAATTATCCCTAAACCTGCATTAACTCAAACTACTGAAATTATCCCTAAACCTGCATTAACTCAAGCTATGTTTCTTGAGTTAATGCGGTTGTTGTTATATGTTTCTAGAGGGCATGCTCTGGACACTACGCTGACAGACACAGCAAACCTTTTTGCCACAGTTCGCATTGATGTGCCATCCTGGATGAACTGCACTACCTGAGCCACTTGTGTGGGTTGTAGACTCCGTCTCATTCTACCACTAGAGTGAGAGCACCGCCAGCATTCAAAAGTGACCAAAACATCAGCCAGGAAGCATAGGAACTGAGAAGTGGTCTGTGGTCACCACCTGCAGAATCACTCCTGTTTTGGGGGGTGTCTTGCTAATTGCCTATAATTTCCACCTTTTGTCGATTCCATTTGCACAACAGCATGTGAAATTTATTGTCAATCAGTGTTGCTTCCTAAGTGGACAGTTTGATTTCACAGAAGTGTGATTGACTTGGAGTTACATTGTGTTGTTTAAGTGTTACCTTTATTTTTTTGAGCAGTGTATTTCTCTATTTGGTTAGGTCACGGTGTGATTTGGGTGGGCATTCTATGTTTTCTATTTCTTTGTTTTTGGCCAAGTGTGGTTCCCAATCAGAGGCAGCTGTCTATCGTTGTCTCTGATTGGGAATCATACTTAGGCAGCCTTTTGCCCACCTGTGTTTTGTGGGTAGTTATTCTCTGTTTAGTATCTGTTTACCTGACAGAACTGTTCGCTTTCATTTTGTTACTTTGTTCGAGTGTTTCTTTGATCAATAAAATCATGAACACTTTCCACGCTGCGCTTTGGTCCACTCATTCCGACGAGAGCTGTTACACCTACATTACCTTTAGGTACAGAAACTATGCTAAAACTCATTGCCTCTAGCTACTGAAATTATCCCTAAACCTACATTTACCTATAGCTTTCGAAATGATTTATAAACCTGCATTACCTACAGGAACATAAATCATGGCTGCTTCCTTAAAGCTGCAATATGTAACTTTTTGGATGACCTGACCAAATTCACATAGAAATATGATTTATAGCTCTGTCATTCTCATTGAAAGCCAGTCTAAATAGTGATATATAAGTTCTAGGCACTCTATTTCTATGCTTCCCGATCTAAAGTTTAGTCTAATTTAAAATTTTGTACGTAAGTTAAAAATAGCTGAATATACAATATTTTTGTTTTAATTAAAATATATTTCCCAACAGTTTAGATGGTACAATGATTCTCTATACTATCCATTGCTTGTTTTGTTACATTAACTGAAATTAGGCAAACTACTCGAATTTTAGCAACCAGGAAATGATGAGTGATTTCTGCCACTTTTCAAACTCATATTTATCACGTCTACTCCTGCTACTCCCCTTCGGCGTCTGCCGGTTTACTAACCACCGGTCCTGGGAACCATCATCACGCGCACCTGCGCTTCATTAGGCACACCTGGACTCCATTACCTCCCCTTTATCTGGCACTCCCTTAGTTTCTTTCCCCAGGCAGTATTGTATAGAGTAATTGTCGAGGTTACCTAGCCAGTTAGAGGTTACCTAGCCAGCTACACTTTCAAACAAAGTCAACAACGCAGCCACTGCTAGCTAGCCTATTTCACCAGCCAGCAGTACTATATCATTTTAGTCAATAAGATTTTTTGCAACGTAAGCTTAACTTTCTGAACATTCGAGACGTGTAGTCCACTTGTCATTCCAATCTCCTTTGCATTAGCGTAGCCTCTTCTGTAGCCTGTCAACTATGTGTCTGTCTATCCCTGTTCTCTCCTCTCTGCACAGACCATACAAACGCTTCACACCGCGTGGCCGCTGCTACTCTAACCTGGTGGTCCCAGCGCGCACGACCCACGTGGAGTTCCAGGTCTCAGGCAGCCTCTGGAACTGCCGATCTGCGGCCAACAAGGCAGAGTTCATCTCAGCCTATGCTTCCCTCCAGTCCCTCGACTTCTTGGCACTGACGGAAACATGGATTACCACTGATAACACTGCTACTCCTACTGCTCTCTCCTCGTCTGCCCACGTGTTCTCGCACACCCCGAGAGCTTCTGGTCAGCGGGGTGGTGGCACTGGGATCCTCATCTCTCCCAAGTGGACATTCTCTCTTTCTCCCCTGACCCATCTGTCTATCGCCTCCTTTGAATTCCATGCTGTCACAGTAACCAGCCCTTTCAAGCTTAACATCCTTATCATTTATCGCCCTCCAGGTTCCCTTGGAGAGTTCATCAATGAGCTTGACGCCCTGATAAGTTCCTTTCCTGAGGATGGCTCACCTCTCACAGTTCTGGGTGACTTTAACCTCCCCATGTCTACCTTTGACTCATTCCTCTCTGCCTCCTTCTTTCCACTCCTCTCCTCTTTTGACCTCACCCTCTCACCTTCCCCCCCTACTCACAAGGCAGGCAATACGCTTGACCTCATCTTTACTAGATGCTGTTCTTCCACTAATCTCATTGCAACTCCCCTCCAAGTCTCCGACCACTACCTTGTATCCTTTTCCCTCTCGCTCTCATCCAACACTTCCCACACTGCCCCTACTCGGATGGTATCGCGCCGTCCCAACCTTCGCTCTCTCTCCCCCGCTACTCTCTCCTCTTCCATCCTATCATCTCTTCCCTCTGCTCAAACCTTCTCCAACCTATCTCCTGATTCTGCCTCCTCAACCCTCCTCTCCTCCCTTTCTGCATCCTTTGACTCTCTATGTCCCCTATCCTCCAGGCCGGCTCGGTCCTCCCCTCCTGCTCCGTGGCTCGACGACTCATTGCGAGCTCACAGAACAGGGCTCCGGGCAGCCGAGCGGAAATGGAGGAAAACTCGCCTCCCTGCGGACCTGGCATCCTTTCACTCCCTCCTCTCTACATTCTCCTCTTCTGTCTCTGCTGCTAAAGCCAATTTCTACCACTCTAAATTCCAAGCATCTGCCTCTAACCCTAGGAAGCTCTTTGCCACCTTCTCCTCCCTCCTGAATCCTCCTCCCCCTCCTCCCCCCTCCTCCCTCTCTGCTGATGACTTCGTCAACCATTTTGAAAAGAAGGTCGACGACATCCGATCCTCGTTTGCTAAGTCAAACGACACCGCTGGTTCTGCTCACACTGCCCTACCCTGTGCTTTGACCTCTTTCTCCCCTCTCTCTCCAGATGAAATCTCGCGTCTTGTGACGGCCGGCCGCCCAACAACCTGCCCGCTTGACCCTATCCCCTCCTCTCTTCTCCAGACCATTTCCGGAGACCTTCTCCCTTACCTCATCTCGCTCATCAACTCATCCTTGACCGCTGGCTACGTCCCTTCCGTCTTCAAGAGAGCGAGAGTTGCACCCCTTCTGAAAAAACCTACACTCGATCCCTCCGATGTCAACAACTACAGACCAGTATCCCTTCTTTCTTTTCTCTCCAAAACTCTTGAACGTGCCGTCCTTGGCCAGCTCTCCTGCTATCTCTCTCAGAATGACCTTCTTGATCCAAATCAGTCAGGTTTCAAGACTAGTCATTCAACTGAGACTGCTCTTCTCTGTGTCACGGAGGCGCTCCGCACTGCTAAAGCTAACTCTCTCTCCTCTGCTCTCATTCTTCTAGACCTATCGGCTGCCTTTGATACTGTGAACCATCAGATCCTCCTCTCCACCCTCTCCGAGCTGGGCATCTCCGGCGCGGACCACGCTTGGATTGCATCCTACCTGACAGGTCGCTGCTACCAGGTGGCGTGGCGAGAATCTGTCTCCGCACCACGTGCTCTCACCACTGGTGTCCCCCAGGGCTCTGTTCTAGGCCCTCTCCTATTCTCGCTATACACCAAGTCACTTGGCTCTGTCATATCCTCACATGGTCTCTCCTATCATTGCTATGCAGACGACACACAATTAATCTTCTCTTTTCCCCCCTCTGATAACCAGGTGGTGAATCGCATCTCTGCATGTCTGGCAGACATATCAGTGTGGATGACGGATCACCACCTCAAGCTGAACCTCGGCAAGACGGAGCTGCTCTTCCTCCCGGGGAAGGACTGCCCGTTCCATGATCTCGCCATCACGGTTGACAACTCCATTGTGTCCTCCTCCCAGAGTGCTAAGAACCTTGGCGTGATCCTGGACAACACCCTGTCGTTCTCAACTAACATCAAGGCGGTGACCCGTTCCTGTAGGTTCATGCTCTACAACATTCGCAGAGTACGACCCTGCCTCACGCAGGAAGCGGCGCAGGTCCTAATCCAGGCACTTGTCATCTCCCGTCTGGATTACTGCAACTCGCTGTTGGCTGGGCTCCCTGCCTGTGCCATTAAACCCCTACAACTCATCCAGAACGCCGCAGCCCGTCTGGTGTTCAACTTTCCCAAGTTCTCTCACGTCACCCCGCTCCTCCGCTCTCTCCACTGGCTTCCAGTTGAAGCTCGCATCCGCTACAAGACCATGGTGCTTGCCTACGGAGCTGTGAGGGGAACGGCACCTCCGTACCTTCAGGCTCTGATCAGGCCCTACACCCAAACAAGGGCACTGCGTTCATCCACCTCTGGCCTGCTCGCCTCCCTACCTCTGAGGAAGTACAGTTCCCGCTCAGCCCAGTCAAAACTGTTCGCTGCTCTGGCACCCCAATGGTGGAACAAACTCCCTCACGACGCCAGGTCAGCGGAGTCAATCACCACCTTCCGGAGACACCTGAAACCCCACCTCTTTAAGGAATACCTAGGATAGGATAAAGTAATCCTTCTAACCCCCCCCCCCCCCCCTTAAAAGAGTTAGATGCACTATTGTAAAGTGGTTGTTCCACTGGATATCATAAGGTGAATGCACCAATTTGTAAGTCGCTCTGGATAAGAGCGTCTGCTAAATGACTTAAATGTAAATGTAAATGTATTGTTCATGTCAAGACGCTACGCCTACGTTGGATCGTTCCATGTTTCTTGTTAAATTAAACTGACCACCTGCTTCTTGACTCCCAGCATCCACGTTACAATATTCACTATCTCCAGGACCAAATCAGCGTCTACATTTCTACGTGTGTGTTTCTATTGTCTGTGGATAAAAAGATAAGGTGACAAAAAAATTATTCTGTGACATCACAGGGTACAATTAAAAGTTGTTTTTTTAAATGCTACGAGTTTTTGCGCCCCACGTCACCACGAATCTCATATTGTTTGAAAATCACTTTTTTTAATGATGTTTTAACGAATAGAACTTTAAATATTTTTGTACCAAACGCTCTGTTTTCACATATGTAGACACTGGTATTGTGCTGGAGATAATGAAAGTAGGTTGAAAAGTGAGCTCTGCTCAGATACCTGGTAACATTGGCATCTTTTAGAGAGGCATTTTGATGTAAAAACGTCTCCAGAAATGTAATTCTACTACTCATCAAAGTACCTGTTTTAAAAACACATTAGATATTTAGCAAATCAAAGAACTATACAAATTAGAAAAAAAGTATTTACATATTACATTTAATTGAGAAAATATTCCCATTATTATATACATTTAAATTTTTACATGGAAACATGTCACAATCCTGACCCACGTCCGCCATTATCCATATCCGGCCACACACTTGAGTTGGTGTCCAGCGCCAAAGCGCCTGGTGTGACATTCCAAGCTAACCTACAATAGGACAAACATTATTTTTTAAATAAATAATAAACCTAAAATGGGACACACACTTCTCCACCAAAGGCTCTTCATGATAAACCATCTTTGCCACTACAATCTCCCCCCAAAGGCCATCTGACAGTATACACCTGCTTTGTTCGTTCAGGGCTCCAGTACGCCGCTCCAGTTTGGCACCCAGATCTCACAGCCCACCAACACAACCAACTGGAGAAGATACAACGACAAGCAACCAAAATCATCATGGGCCCCACCTACACCTCCTACGACTCTGGATCCAATGACCTGTCCTTGTAGTCCCGCCGCACCCACCTTTGCAGATCCTTTGCCCAGAAGCTTGCAAAATTCCAGGATTACAACAAATGACTGCCTCGGACAAGAGGCCATGTAGGTGGCAGATCTACCCAATCCAGTCACAAACTGAACCGTCCCCCTACTCTGCCTGACAGGTACTACAACAGCCCTATGGCTTACCTTGTGAGACTGCTTAATGCTGCTTAAGGTGAGGCACCACATGTTGAAATGAAATGTTTCCATCAACTGATACACTACTGTTCAAAAGTGTGGGGTCACTTAGAAAAGTTCTTGTTTTTGAAAGAAAAACACATTTTTTGTCCATTAAAATAACATCAAATTGATCAGAAATACAGTGTAGACATGGTTAATGTTGTAAATGACTATTGTAGCTGGAAACGGCTGATTTTTAATGGAATATCTACATAGGCGTGCAGAGGCACATTGTCAGCAACCATCACTCCTGTGTTCCAATGACACGTCGTGTTAGCTCTTCCAAGTTTCTCATTTTAAAAGGCTAATTGATAATTAGAAAACCCTTTTGCAATTATGTTAGCACAGCTGAAAACTGTTGTCCTGCTTAAAGAATCAATAAAACTGGCCTTCTTTAGACTTGTTGAGTATCTGGAGCATCAGCATTTGTGGGCTCGATTACAGGCTCAAAATGGCCAGAAACAAAGCACTCTCTTCTGAAACTTGTCAGTCTATTCTTGTTCTGAGAAATTAAGGCTATTCCATGCGAGAAATTGATAAGAAACTGAAGATTTCCCTTCACAGAATAGCGCAAACTGGCTCTAACCAGAATAGAAAGAGGAGTGGGAGGTACCGGTGCACAAATGAGCAAGAGGACAAGTCCTCACAAGTCCTCAACTGGCAGCTTCATTAAATAGTACCCACAAAACACCGGTCTCAATGTCAACAGTGAAGAGATGACTCCAGGATGCTGGCCTTCTAGGCAGAGTTGCAAAGAAAAAGCCATATCTCAGACTGGCCAATAAAAATAAAATATTAAGCTGGGCAAAAGAACACAGACACAGGACAGAGGAACTCTGCCTAGAAGGCCAGCATCCCGGAGTCGCCGGGTACTATTTAATGAAGCTGCCAGTTGAGGACTTGTGACACTCTAAAGTACTTGTCCTCTTACTCAGTTGTGCACTGGGGCCTCCCACTCCTCTTTCTATTCTTGTTAGAGCCTTTTGAACGGGAGTGTACATTTTGAGATTTAAAATGGACATCACACATAATTTAAAAGCCCATTTCATAGAGAATGTTCTAAACTTTTTTACATGTAGTAACTTACTTTGAAGAGATCATGATTAGTTTTAAATAGGTGTTCGGTGATTGGTAGACTAAATTCCTTGTACTTCTCTTTAACTACCATTTACTGAACGTCAGACTCTTCCCACATGCTAAGTAATTAATCTCAGTTTTAATTAATCTCAGCTTTAATTAATCTCAGTTTAAGACGCACCTGCATTCACCAAATGTTGTGTGGTTAACTGAGATATATTCCCCAGACTTGTACAGTGGGAATTGTTCATATGTTGTCAAGTATAGATTTTAGATAACATTTTCTTCTTTCTTTTTCACCTAAAATGCTGTTTACCCACATGGTTTAGTAATTTACAAATAGAAAGAATTAAAAAAGTATATATCCACAATCTGCTCAAAGTCCAGTCCTGGAAATATGAGCAGATCTAATTAGATATTGCCTCAGTTTGCATATTTTAATACAATATTTCAGAAACGTTGTAACACACAAAAAAAATGTAGATTGGTGTTTTTATTTAAATGGTAGAAGTTCATTGTGATATGAATAAGGGAAAACATGACCCTATTAGGGTGTGGTGCCTTGCCTTAACTGTGATATTGTATAGTGCATCTCACATGTTTGGTTTGATTTACTTATGAATGCTGCAATTCAGCTTTTAGCTGCAAATGTGTCCAATTTCAAATAAACCTTAAATACATATGTATTGTGCTGTCATTTTCAATTATATTTCATTGCTGTGAAATTTTCTCTAAACAGCATAATTACCGTCCATTTTATCTGCTGAAATATACATGTATTCTCTGCTCAGCCCGCAAGTAGAATTCAAAGATCACCATGCATAAATATGAACTGCTACACAGACGCACATTTGCAAAGTGCATGCAGGGTGTCAGTCATCTTGTGATGCAACATACCCCATAACAATGGCGTACATACAGAGGCAGGGCCAAGGTCGAGCAGGTGTCCGTCTGTATCACTGGCTGTCAGGACTCCTGTGTATTGTGGGTACTTAACAAACACATGCAGAGAGCCAGCGAGTGCATGTGTCTCATTAAAGCATAATGCATATTTAATGTTGGGCCCGTGCCGAGACTGTGTGTGGAGAAGATGTGTACATATGAGTGAGATATCCAAAGTCCTCCAGTGTAGAGAGCCTTCCTATCAGTCGGAAGATGCGGCCAGAAGAGTTAATAAATTCTTTATGTCTGCAGAGCTAGGCTACGTTAGGGAAATGGGTGGCGCCATATTTTTTTCCCTCTGTAGGGTTGATAAATATTTAATGTAAACACTTACAACAAATTGTTCCCCAAGGCCAATTATGAGCCATTGGAGGCGGGGAAACAGTTCCACTGATAGAGAGATGATTGTATCTCCTGAGAGTAAGTCTGGGACACACATATCGTCAGGTCCTTATGCCTTATGGTTGGGTGCTCACCTGCCTACTGTCTCCTACCCTGTGACTCCAATGAGCGTCAGTGCTAGACAGGGCACCACTGTAACGGACCATGTTGGAGAGGGTGAAACAGACGGCTAAAGAATTCTCTCCGCAGTTGGTTTCATATGATACGCAAACCAGTGTTTTCCTAAGAACTGGGGGGCATACCAGGTCCAGGTAGTAAGCCCCCATTTCAGTCTGTTTCCAAATGTTTTGTCACTACTGAACAGGACCGAGTTCTCCATCAGTAGGGCACACACACACACACACGCACACGCACACGCACACACACACACACACACACACACACACACACACACACACACACACACACACACACACACACACACACACACACACACACACACACACAAGGGTATGCATGACAGACAGACAGCGAGAGAGAGAGCACAAGGACAGAGATGAAGTCTTGTGTTACACTGAGATACCACTGGCTGTGCTCTGCACATCCATTCCTGTCACTGACAGCACCACCTGCTTCTCTCAGTAGGGTCTCATTGTCACCGTCACCGTTTGAAAGGAGCATGGCCTCAGGGTAGGTAGCATCGGATCCATTTCTGGGAAAAGGTCAGCTCAAGTCTCAACGCAGCACGTAGACATGGCAGTAAACATGGCACACTTCTGTAGTAGACAACATACTCGTTCTGGAAAGAAGGATGCTCTCTCAGTGCTACTGTGTATTAGAAATGAACTACAGCAGACATTTTCATTTCCTGGTTTACACACAGTCAGAATAGTGTATAAATCTGCAGCTGTTGATCTTTATGGTTAATACAGTCATATCATTTTCAGAACATTCTTGGGGGTTCAAAAGATATTTGATCAATCCTACCCAAACATGAGTGATTGTCAGGATACTCTCAGGGGGCATATCTATTCAGCAAAATGATGCACATAACATTCTACACTTGGGGGTCAGGCCTGGCATGCCAGAGAATATTATTTCAACTGTAGGTCCATCCCAAGCTTTACTCTTGACCATTAATGTGTTACCCGGTGATTGTGAGAACAAAACAAAGGGTTTGGAAACTGTTACACACTAAAACTGGGATCCTTGGGAAGTCCCAACTAAAACCCGGGATCCTTGGGAAGTCCCAACTATTAGCGTTAGGTAGGGGTTATCATTAAGATTAAGGGTTAAGAATTGGGGTTTAGGGTCAACCCAAGGATTACCGAATAGCACTAACCCTGTTTTTAGGCAAAGGCACTCTGAAGCGCTGTCCATGGTGCTGAAACAGGCGCACAGACTTCAACGTCAAATCGAACGTGCTATTTTTTATGAGCTACAGTATCAGTTAGTGCAGACATCTTTTTGAAATGTCCACCTTTTTAAATATTTGACTTTTGAATTAAGCATGTAAACATGTTCTAGAACTCATTTTGTCTGACAGCTGAAACCGCAATAACAAATTATTCACGTCTCTTGGACTTTCAAATGTTTTCTGGGTCAGATAATTTACCTTCCTTCACTTCAATTTACAACTGTCACTTCAGAGCTCATCGTTTCATGGAAAGGTATGTACTTAGTGCTTCTCTGGTCCAACGTAGCCGCAAATACATGACTCCAGGACATAGGCCTACAGATATGTCCATTCACCACGGAACATAGGTTAGCGTTTGAAGGGGCATTAGAAAAGCGCTCATTACAATCCTCTTATTAACACTGAACCGGACACGTGTGTCCACACATTCGCAAATCACCCTTTGATTGTGCACAAGCTCGCTCGAGCGTGATGTACAGTGCCGGCATAACGTAGACTTCTGTTGCTCAGAGAAGCCCCAGAGCCTTTCTGTCGCTTCCTCTCTCAACTTTCTCTCTGTCCTGCCCCTCTGAATCCATGCTGCTGTGTTCCAGGCCAGACGGCCACAGATGTGAGATTTGACTAGCCTACACATTTTCCTTATGACTGGGGAATAATAATACAGAGGAATCATCTAAAATCCTATCTGGAGTCATTGTGTGGTACGTTCGCACTAACACGTTTGTGTATTTCACACTCATTCCACTAAACGTGATTTTCTTCACACTTGCTCAAGTATTGATTTGAAGCACATTGGCATGTCTAATAGACACAAGCAAGTCCTCGAATATGTATTCTGTAGCCCCAATGGCCGGCATTTATGCAACAAATAAAGAGCACTTTAAATATGAGATGTACGCGTGTTCTTACCTCACAGGGCATGGCAGCTAACATCACTAGTAGGAACATGGCACTGAAGAGATGCATTCTTTCCGAAATGACAGCGTTCCAGCCGACACCAGCTCCTCTGTTGCTCTTCCTCTCTTGCCTGTGTCCTTATTGGGGCGGTTTCTTCAGCTCGAGAGGGATTCTGTCAATGCTCTGTCGAGTGTACACGACGAACCTCATCACCAGCCGGTCTGTGCGCTGGGTTAATTCCACACACGGACGCAGAGTAGCCCTCTAGCTCGGTAGGCTACAATGATCAGCGATGTGCGGTTTGGACTCGCGCCTCCTCCTCCTCCCTTATGACCAACACAGATCAGTGGACAGCAGATTTTTGACAGTGAACGCTGAATCAAATACAAAATATTTCACGCACGATATGTTTGTTAGAAAAAGGCAATGCCTTTAACCTGTAAATGAGCACGGGACTCAATGGTATAGTAACTAATGACAGGGGCAGAAAGTCGCAGAGGTTGGAAGGTGACTTCTGTGCTTGCAAGGTGACGACGCTAGGAGCAGCACATCGATGCGTTGGCAACTGATTCAAAGAAGTACCACTCTGCTGCAGCCCAGCTCGCCCGTGCGTGCATGTGTGCGTGTGAGAGAGAAAGTGTGCGGGAGAGAGAGAGGGGGGGGGTGGGGGGCTTCATTGACTAGACTGTGTTGTTTGCTGCTCTGTATGGATTTTCAGGAGAATGACAGATACACGGAACGCGAGAGAGGGGTGACATTTAACGGAACGCATTGCCATAATCGACTTCCTTGTTATCTGCACACTAACGCTGATTGGTGCTGATGTGGCGTTGTGTAAGAGCCGGATGGTGATTGTCAAAACAACATAATGCCATCAATTTAGCTCTCATCCGCTTCTAAATTGTAAATTAAGGTGCCAATGTAATTCGAAGGGATTTCCCAGAATTGGGGTTTAGAGAAATAAGCATGCAAATATTTTAATTATGTTGCTAATTGTGTGTGTGTGTGTGTGTGTGTGTGTGTGTGTGTGTGTGTGTGTGTGTGTGTGTGTGTGTGTGTGTGTGTGTGTGTGTGTGTGTGTGTGTGTGTGTGTGTGTGTGTGTGTGTGTGTGTGTGCGTGCGTGCGTGCGTGTGTGTGTGCATCAGGACTCTGGTGGGCTTCAGATTCTTCTAGTTTTTGACAGCCAGAGCTAGTGGCCTCCGGCCATCCTGAACACGGTATGAATAATAGAACACCCTGACCTGCGCTACCAGCTCCGCTCTTCCTCCTCAGTAATACCCGCTCCGCTCTTCCTCCTCGGTAATACCCGCTCCGCTCTTCCTCCTCGGTAATACCCGCTCCGCTCTTCCTCCTCAGTAATACCCGCTCCGCTCTTCCTCCTCGGTAATACCCGCTCCGCTCTTCCTCCTCGGTAATACCCGCTCCGCTCTTCCTCCTCGGTAATACCCGCTCCGCTCTTCCTCCTCGGTAATACCCGCTCCGCTCTTCCTCCTCAGTAATACCCGCTCCGCTCTTCCTCCTCGGTAATACCCGCTCCGCTCTTCCTCCTCGGTAATACCCGCTCCGCTCTTCCTCCTCAGTAATACCCGCTCCGCTCTTCCTCCTCAGTAATACCCGCTCCGCTCTTCCTCCTCAGTAATACCCGCTCCGCTCTTCCTCCTCGGTAATACCCGCTCCGCTCTTCCTCCTCGGTAATACCCGCTCCGCTCTTCCTCCTCGGTAATACCCGCTCCGCTCTTCCTCCTCAGTAATACCCGCTCCGCTCTTCCTCCTCGGTAATACCCGCTCCGCTCTTCCTCCTCAGTAATACCCGCTCCGCTCTTCCTCCTCAGTAGTAGCGCTCAACTTCACTTTCAAATTTCACCGCTTTCCAAAGTTACATCCAACAACAAGCCACTTCACGTCCTTGCCTATAATTACCTATGAATGGCTAAAGTGTTACTTAACTACATATGATAGGACTGGAACCTTGGCAGTCTACTGCACTTGGCACATGCTGTATCCTCTTCACTAACCCTAATTGTTTATGCTACATCAATCTCAATACATGACATGGCGTGTGGAACATTATACCTATCATTATGAGTGCCATGTACAGGGTACAGTAGGTTACTGTATAGGGTAAAACCAGTGTAAGACATCCCTCCTACAGCAAAGTGGAGAGTTGGAGTTCCGGCCGCCTGCTGTTGCCCTCAGATGCACAGTGCACACCCCTCCATTTACCCAGCAGGAGCACACAGAGGCATGGAAAGAGCTTGTGGTTGAGAGAGAGAGAGACAGAGAGAGAGAGACAGAGAGACAGAGAGACAGAGAGACGGAGAGAGAGTGTGTGTGTGTGTGAGAGAGAGAGAGAGAGAGAGAGACAGAGAGACGGAGAGACGGAGAGAGAGTGTGTGTGTGTGAGAGAGAGAGAGAGAGACAGAGAGACAGAGAAAGGGAGAGAGAGTGTGTGTGTGAGAGAGAGAGAGACAGACAGACAGACAGACAGACAGACAGACAGACAGACAGACAGACAGACAGACAGACAGACAAAGGAAGAGAGTGTGTGAGAGAGAGAGTGTACAGTAGAACAGAGCATTAAAGACCCCAAGGAAGCTCTGTCATTGTTACTGCGTCTCTTTGTCATTACCCAATTACCCATGAATCCAAGTAGCAGTACCATCAGGGTACAGTACAGTTCTCCTTCCACCCTGTCCCTGGATACATACAGTATGGTATGTGGTTGTGAATAATAGCTTAGGCTCCTGCCTGAAAGGAAGAGTCAAAGTGATGTTGAGTCATTGTGTGCGGTCATAGTGGCAGCAGCAAAGTGGCTAATGGCAATGCTGAGGAAATATACTGTATTAACACATTCATCTAAAGCTCTCTTCTCTCCGTCTCTCTCCACGTCTCTCCGTCTCTCCACTCACTCACCTGTCACTATCTACAGTCCTGGGGGCTGGAGGATATTTCTGAAGTAGGTGAAGACAATACATGACCCATTTGTCAAGGAGGCAGCGTGTTTCTGTTTTATCTCCAAGCCAGACCAGGCAAGAGAAAAGAGAAGGGAAAAAACAGTTACCGGAAGTCCTCTCAGGCATAGAGCTGGTCGGTCAGCCTATGTCTCTCTCCCTCTCATGCTCTGCTGCACTCTGTGAAGTAGATTCGGAGCTGAAATCTGCATTTTCTCTTTCCCCTTTCTCCCTCTGTTCTCACTCTCTCCCTCTGGCCAGAAGGTTCATGCTCTTTGCATTTGTCTAAAATGACTTTAACCCATAGCATCACCCTCTGATGTTCATTTTGAATCATGTTTATTTTGTCAATTTTGTCTGTGAACATGTTTATGAGTGTGTGTTTGTGTACGTTGCTGTGTACAACGATAGGTCTCAACAACCATGGGTCTCAAGCTTTAAAACTCAGCAGTCCAGGTGGGTCTATTTGTACTGAACCAGCGCTGCCAACCATATCATTATATAGATTTAACATTTTCAGGAGTTGATTCTCTCTAAATGATGGGAAAGTGAGGAGAATTTAAAATCTCTTATGAGGATGAGAAGGATCAGATCGGAAGCAGGAGAATGAAGGGTTAGGGACTGTACTATAAACTGGAAAGGAGGTGAAGAAACTAGAGAATTGAGTCAGTAAGTGAGAGGTCTATAGTTCTCCAGAGAGAGAGAGAGAGACACAGAGAGAGAGAGAGAGAGAGAGAGAGAGAGAGATTGAGAGAGAGCAGAGCAGAGCAGAGCACAAGGACAGACATGAAAATGGGATTTATTTGTGCTTTCCTGTGTCAGAGAGAGAATTCAGGAATTGACTGAATGGAAAACTGAACTGATCCCAACCCTGAATCAGTCTGTCTGTCCTTTGATATTAAATCACTATTGTGATGTGGCTACTGCAATGGGAGCTAGAGAACCATATGCCTGCTAAGAGTTTCCACAATGTTCCATCAACGTTATTAACTATTCCAATGGGCATGAAGCGGATAAAGATAATCTGATGGAGAACTCAAATCTTTGGCATGGATTTACTGTCATCCTGCTGCCAACAGGATGCAACATAACATGCCCTCATGATGCCAGCCACACACACACGCACAGACACACACCTTCAAAAAAAAATGAAAATAGTTCACTGTTACATTGAAATTCAAAACCTCCCTTCTACTATTTTCCCCTGAGTTCAAATTGCCGGTATCGACGTACACTGTTTCGTTACAGACCTAGTAATTGTTTTCTTGAGGCAATATTCTTCAGCACCAGAGTTGTGTCCTTTATTTCAAGGTCAAACTCATCCAGCAGTGTAAATAGCTGAACAAGGTCACTCTATCTGTGGCTGTACCTCTCCAGGCATTCTAGGGTGCCTACTACACAGCCATTGAAAAATGGGTGTATTTATTTTTCTCACCGCTCGTATCTCAGCTGAAATACTGAATACTGCCATATCAGCCCTGTTGTTCCATTATAATATTCACATACAGAGTATGATATATTAACTTGAATGCACCTGAAATGAATCCATAAGTCTCTCCAAAATCTTCTGGGGCAGGAGGTGATAGAGTGCTTGGTTGCCATAGCGATGGCTATTTGCAAGGGGCAGGAAGGGAAAGGTGTGAAAGCCGGATTGCTCATTGGCCGGCTGAAGAGAGAATTAAACATGGCGTTTCACACCTTCCCCTGGGCTGTTTGGCATGCACTACCTGCACGTTAACACAGAAACCGGGGTAAGGACACGCCAGGTTCACAGGGAGGTGTTATACAGTGGTGCTGTAATGCTTTGTCTCTGAGTCCAGCCCAGCCCAGTCCAGTCCAGACACACAAATCAATCTTCATTTAGACCACACAAAACTCTGGTCAGAGCAAAGCTGCTGTGGATCAGAACAAAACAAAGTGTTGACCTCTACCATCTACCTCACAGACACATGGAGAAATGAGGAGAGACACAGACTGCCAAACAGTCTATCATCTCAAGTTCAAACATCCCAGACACACACACACACACACACACACACACACACACACACACACACACACACACACACACACACACACACACACACACACACACACACACACACACACACACACACACACACACACACACACACACAAATTCTTGCAGAATATGCAGAGCTGGGAGATGCTCCCTGCGTTGTGCTCTGTAGCCTGTGTTTGTGTTTAATTGGATGAAAAGATGATGCATAATGCAGTAGGAGAGAAACATGTAGGAACCAAAGTCCATGTCGCCCACGGCAACAGAAACCAGCAGCTATTTGTTGTTGACATTTGTCTCCCCTGTTTTTTCCTGCTCCATTAAAACAGCAGTAGTTTCATGGTTTGTCATGTATCTGAAGCTTTTTCCTCTCCCAGCTCAGAGCAGAGTTCCTGCGCATGACAGTGTGTTTCTCACCCAGCGCATGCATGCATGCATGCCCTTCTCTCTCTCTCTCTGTGTGTGTGTGTGTGTGTGTGTGTGTGTGTGTGTGTGTGTGTGTGTGTGTGTGTGTGTGTGTGTGTGTGTGTGTGTGTGTGTGTGTGTGTGTGTGTGTGTGTGTGTGTGTGTGTGTGTGTGTGTGTGTGTGTGTGTGTGTGTGTGTGTGTGTGTGTGTGTGTGTGTGTGTCTGGGATGTTTGAACTTGAGATGATAGACTGTTTGGCAGTCTGTGTCTCTCCTCATTTCTCCATGTGTCTGTGAGGTAGATGGTAGAGGTCAACACTTTGTTTTGTTCTGATCCACAGCAGCTTTGCTCTGACCAGAGTTTTGTGTGGTCTAAATGAAGATTGATTTGTGTGTCTGGACTGGGCTGGGCTGGACTCAGAGACAAAGCATTACAGCACCACTGTATAACACCTCCCTGTGAACCTGGCGTGTCCTTACTCCGGTTTCTGTGTTAACGTGCAGGTAGTGCATGCCAAACAGCCCAGAGGAAGGTGTGAAACGCCATGTTTAATTCTCTCTTCAGCCGGCCAATGAGCAATCCGGCTTTCACACCTTTCCCTTCCTGCCCCTTGCAAATAGCCATCGCAGGTGTGTGTAGGATAAGAGTTAAGGAGCTGGTCCATATAATGTATGTCACCCACACACACAGCCTATACATAGGTGTGAACATGAACCATTGATGCGAGGTCACATAAGCGGCCTTGGATAGGGAAGGTGAAGGAGTGAGTCTTACATTGTCTGCTACTATATAGCGTACACAGTACCAAGAACACTGAGTTCCTGCTTCTAACGTACACTCTCTCAGTGCTCCGTCTCTCAGGATTCTCCTTCTCTCAGCCATTTGGACTGAAACCCTCTAGCAGCAGCTGCCTTTCAGGTTGGTTCCTCCCAGCATGTCTCCTCTTCTCATTCTCTCATTCTACCCTGCAGTTCCGTGCACCGTGCCGGTTACATTGCAGGGGGCCTATAGAGAGAGCGAGAGAGGAGAGGGGAGGGAGTAGAGAGAGGGAGCGACAGACTGGGAGGATAAGGAATGTTTTTTACATAATGAAGCAGATAGAAGCGATTACAGCAGCTTAGTCGCGGAGCAGTGAACTGCTGCACATTCAGCCTCATTATGAAGTTAAATACTCCAAACTGTCACTGACGGCTTACTCACGCTCCTCCCGGAACAATCGATTTACAGCTTTACACCGCCGCCATCCACAAACCTGCTCCTAAACACACAGACATTACTGAATAAGAAGAGAACACACTGCCTTTGCTCCTTCTGTCTACCCCTCTCCCTCCTCTCCAGCCCTGGAGCTAAAACTCTGGTGATTACAGTCACAAAATGTCCCTCCTCTCCAGCCCTGGAGCTAAAACGCTGGTGATTACAGTCACAAAATGTCCCTCCTCTCCAGCCCTGGAGCTAAAACTCTGGTGATTACAGTCACAAAATGTCCCTCCTCTCCAGCCCTGGAGCTAAAACGCTGGTGATTACAGTAACAAAATGTCCCTCCTCTCCAGCCCTGGAGCTAAAACGCTGGTGATTACAGTAACAAAATGTCCCTCCTCTCCAGCCCTGGAGCTAAAACGCTGGTGATTACAGTAACAAAATGTCCCTCCTCTCCAGCCCTGGAGCTAAAACGCTGGTGATTACAGTCACAAAATGTCCCTCCTCTCCAGCCCTGGAGCTAAAACGCTGGTGATTACAGTAACAAAATGTCCCTCCTCTCCAGCCCTGGAGCTAAAACGCTGTTGATTACAGTCACAAAATGTCCCTCCTCTCCAGCCCTGGAGCTAAAACTCTGGTAATTACAGTAACAAAATGTCCCTCCTCTCCAGCCCTGGAGCTAAAATGCTGGTGATTACAGTAACAAAATGTCCCTCCTCTCCAGCCCTGGAGCTAAAATGCTGGTGATTACAGTATCAAAATGTCCCTCCTCTCCAGCCCTGGAGCTAAAACGCTGGTGATTACAGTAACAAAATGTCCCTCGTCTCCAGCCCTGGAGCTAAAACGTGGTGATTACAGTATCAAAATGTCCCTCCTCTCCAGCCCTGGAGCTAAAACGCTGGTGATTACAGTCACAACATGTCCCTCCTCTCCAGCCCTGGAGCTAAAACGCTGGTGATTACAGTAACAAAATGTCCCTCCTCTCCAGCCCTGGAGCTAAAACGCTGGTGATTACAGTAGAAAATGTCCCTCCTCTCCAGCCCTGGAGCTAAAATGCTGGTGATTACAGTAACAAAATGTCCCTCCTCTCCAGCCCTGGAGCTAAAACGCTGGTGATTACAGTATCAAAATGTCCCTCGTCTCCAGCCCTGGAGCTAAAACGCTGGTGATTACAGTAACAAAATGTCCCTCGTCTCCAGCCCTGGAGCTAAAACGCTGGTGATTACAGTAACAAAATGTGCCTCGTCTCCAGCCCTGGAGCTAAAACGCTGGTGATTACAGTATCAAAATGTCCCTCCTCTCCAGCCCTGGAGCTAAAACGCTGGTGATTACAGTAACAAAATGTCCCTCCTCTCCAGCCCTGGAGCTAAAACGCTGGTGATTACAGTAACAAAATGTCCCTCGTCTCCAGCCCTGGAGCTAAAACGCTGGTGATTACAGTAACAAAATGTGCTTCCCCTGTTGGAAGCCAGGAGAAGAACACTGGCCACACAACTGAGAGTGACCCAGAGTCTTACAGTGTCTTTAACCTCTCCCTGCAGCCCCTCGTGGGTGTGTGCCCTCTGTGGGTCTCCTATCTCTGCCCTGGCCTCTGAAGTGTTGTCCCAGTCTGCCGGTGCTCCAGAACCTGCCTGGCTGGCTGCCTGGCTGCCTGGCTGTCTGGCTGGCTGCCTCCACACAGGGAGCAGCTAGACCACAGAGTGTGGAGTGTGAACTCAGCACTTCTCAGGAGTTACTGTCTGAGGCCATGCACCAGGGCTTTTATTCTTCAGCCTACTTTTGCATTATTGAATCAGGGCCCTTCTCCAAACCTGCGACTGGACAGCCCGGGCCCAGAGGCTACATGCAGATTTGATTAATCAATATATTGCATTGCAACTGTGTGGAAAGGAGAGGGAGCAGCAAGAGACATTATTGTGATTGGAACAGATACAATGGAGCCGCTTCCTTATCTGCCTTTACACACTTCTCTCTTGATTATGTTCACACACACACACACACACACACACACCATGCACAAATACAAACACACAAATCATAATTAGGTGAGTGCTTACATTTGTCCTGTTTCACACATGTAAAAGTGTGAATTATACACATGAAATGGAAATGTGTTTTTTGCATATCCCAACTCCCCCTGAGACAGAGAGTGGGGTCATGGCCAGGGTCAGCCATTATCACCGGCCATTATATGGACCAGCTCCTTAACCCTTATCCTACACACGCACGCACGCACGCACGCACGCACGCACGCACACACACACACACACACACACACACACACACACACTCTCCCTCCCCTTAAGGCTTTCATTAGATAAAAGGTGATCTGCTCTTTCCAGAGCTACAGTGTAATTATTCAGTGTAGTCAGGCATGTCTCTTTGTGACAAAGCAAATTGCTTTTTCAGTTTGCTGTTCCTGATACAGATACGGCTTTCAGAATCGGAGAGGAAGAGTCGCGCCAGTGCTCCTAACGCCGCAAGAGATACCAGCAGCCCTCATTTAGCCCCAGTGTGTGTGCTCAGCTGTTTGTTGAGTGATGGTGGCCATGCAAGTGTGCCTGTGAATGTGGATTGGCAGGCAAATGTGTGTTTGTGTGTGCATTTGTATTCTGTATGGTGTGAATGTTGACGCGTTACAGTACATTGTGGCTTGTGATTCTCCATCTGAGGGCACACAGTACAGCACTTGTTTAAGCACATTATCACTGTATACAAGGATGTGTAGACAGCAAACATAACGGGTTAGTGACAGGATGAGATGGGCTTAATTCAGAAATAATAGTCACGTTGAAGAAAATACGTAGGTCGGGGGGTTTAGACTGCTGCACATCTGTTTGTACTTCAGCCAACTCCTCCCCATTCAACATTCATTGCTTCAATCATATATGTCTCAGTTCCAAATGATTCGTCTCTGAAGGTCTGGAACCACTACCAGCCTAGTGTAGCTCAGGCATCTCCAAAGCCAACAGATAAACAGAAAGAGAGAAACTCTCTGGTGCTCATGTCTTAAAAGGTTCAGACCAGAGACGTCTAGGGTCTGAAGGAAGGAGCCAGTGTGTTTACCAGGGGAGGTGTGTCAGGTGCATTGTGGTTAGGAGGACTGCATGGGCTCTTTCTCATGGCTGGCAGATGATTATCCTTCCCTTCGTGTCAGGGTGACTGAGAGAGCTGTTCATGGCCACTGACTCAGTATTTATCCTATCTTCCTGCTCCGTACACTCAGAGACCAATCAACACACTGGGACCAAGAGAGAAAGGGGGACGAGAGAGGGGAAGAGCGAGAGACAAAGAGAGAGAGAGAGAGAGAGGGAGACGGAGGAGAAATCATCTATGGCGACTGAGCAGAGCAGAGTGGACAGAGAGGAACATGGGATTTATTTGAGCTCTCCTGTCAGGCTGCGTCGGCCACACACGGCATGGGGAGAGTAATGGCCATGCATGGTAATAGGAAAGGAAGGCTGGGGAATCTGAAGGTTTTAAATGGACCACATGGAGGAATTTTGTAATGATTATTGTTTTTGTAAGGCATTGATTTAGTCATATGGATTAGTCAGGGATAATGTTTTTTGTTGATGATTGGGTTTCAGCTAAATTATGGTCTGTGAAAGAGTAGGAAATGATTACCATTGGGATTGCACATGGGCTTTCTCCACACTCAAATTCTCATTTCTTTTCTATGTTTGAAATGTCTTCGGGACTTTCCAGTCATGCATTTACACGAATGGTTGTTTGCAATATGGGTTATATGGGTTGGGGTCTTTAAAAAGCAGAGCCATACAGGAGTGATGTATGAATTATCCTGGCCATGAGTGAGTTCCTTGAGTGAGTTATTGATTTGGAGCGGCTAGCCCACCAGGATCTGGGTGAGGCCTGGAGCACTGGTACATAACCAGACCAGCAGCACAGGAATCACCTGGGCACACCGTCGCCATGGAGACCTGTTGTTGTCATGCCGACACGCTTGATAGAATGCAGCGAGAGAGAAAGAAAGAACGAGAGAGAAAGAGGGAGGGAGAGAGAGAGAGAGAGCGAAAGAGGGAGATTCAGTCAGAAAACTTTTTTCCATTGTTTACTCAATGGAGTGCCTGCGGGTTCAAGTCCCATTTGAAAACCGGTTGCCTCTCTTCTCTCCATCCCATCTTCCACAGAGACAGATGGTGGAGGGGTCAGGAGAAGTGCCACTGCTCACGCATTGGGCCGTATAAGGGTGAAAGTGGTAGAAGGACTGAGTGAAATCCTGTGTGCGACGAGGGAGATGGAGAGTCAACCCAGAGTAAGAGGGGAGAGAGAAAGACAGACATAGAGGGAGACAGAGAGAGAGAGATTGAGAAACAGAAAGAGATATATGGGAAATAGGAAAAGATAGGGGAGAGAGGGGGGCAGATAGAAAATAGAAAGAGAGAGATTGAGTGTTGTTCTGGCCTGTGGAAGGCACTGACCACTTTAATTATCCTCTATTTTCTTCAAACATGCCAGAGCCTTTGTGAGTCTGTCTCCTGGGACACACCTCCCTCCTCATTTCCTCTGGGATTCAATTCCACTTCATCCCTCTCTGTCTTTTACATATAAAACACTTTCTTCAATTATTCCTCTGATGTTCGTATCTGTATTATTTGACTGCCGGGCCTATTCAGAGTGACTGCTCATCTCGCCCCAGCTCTGTGTGACTAGAATCAATCCCAGCCTCATTGCAGGAGAGCCACTTTCTCTCTCTCTATTTCACAGTGTGTGTGTGTGTGTGTGTGTGTGTGTGTGTGTGTGTGTGTGTGTGTGTGTGTGTGTGTGTGTGTGTGTGTGTGTGTGTGTGTGTGTGTGTGTGTGTGTGTGTGTGTGTGTGTGTGTGTACTATTGGAGAAAATGTGAAATGTGGAGCTCTGTATCTGTATCTGTTAATGGTCATGAGTATGTGTGTTTGTGAGTGTTTGTAGGAGGCAAACATCAAGGCAGAGAATGCTGTGTAGTAATGAAGGTATGCCTGTCCCTGGTTCTGCTCTCCCCTGGGTGGGAGAGGGAGAGACAGCACGCTTTATTAGAGATCAAGTGGGCCTTTAATTACGTGGTGGATGCCTCTGCTTCTACATCGATTACAAACAAAAGGTGCATTCCATCAGAGTCTGTTAACCAGAGAAGAGACACTGCTCTCTGAAGGCATGGACCCCTAGCAGCCAGCTCACTAACTTGGTATTCTTAGCAGGGGAATGTGGAATGGTTTCCAGGCATACACTTACCTATTGCAATGAGAGTTTTATTAAGAATTTAGAGCTGGCATGATAGGCCGATCCATATTCAATGAGGGGGATGCCCTGGTGGTGGTGGTTGGGGGGGGGGGGGAGTGGGAACACAGGTATGGTTCTACCCGGGATGTGGAGCAGGCACAGGGGACGGAGATGAAGGGACTATGGACAGGTGTGTGTGTGTCTGTGTGCTCCTTCAGTCTGCTAGCTGACAGTCTCGCGGTTAATGAGCAGCTGTTGAACATCACTATTCATGAGACCTGTCAGTCACCCCTCCTCTCCTCACTTCTCTTTTCCTCTCCTCATGTCTCCTCACTTCTCCTCTCCTATCCTCACCTCTCCTATCTCACAGGGCCAGCCAGCACCTGAAATCCCCAGTTCCTCATTAACTCTACAGCATCTCACCAAGCAGCACAGACACTACGGACGGCAACCAGAAAACACACCCAACACACACTTCAGCCAAGTACTTACTCAACACCCCAGTAGGCCAGACCCACGTTGTAGTTTATTCAGCTAGCAGAGCCATCAGTGATTCCACATGAACATCCTCACAGCACTTTCATCTGTTGAAGGAACAGACATGTGGGAGTAGAGGGTGTCTGATGTCCCTGTGGGATTAATGGACCACAGTTTCTGACAGTGTGTGTGTGTGTGTGTGTGTGTGTGTGTGTGTGTGTGTGTGTGTGCGTGCGTGCGTGCGTGCGTGCGTGCGTGCGTGCGTGCGTGCGTGCGTGCACTACCTCTTTATATGTATGTGTATTTTTGGGGGGAATGTGTGTATGTATAGTGTGTCTGTGTATAATGTCTTTACTGCTACTATGTACATACATGAAGTATATGTGAAACAATGGTCTGTCACGACTTCCGCCGAAGTCGGTTCCTCTCCTTGTTCGGGTGGTGTTCGGCGGTCGACGTCACCGGTCTTCTAGCCATCACCAATCCATTTTTAATTTTCCATTTGTTTTGTCTTGTTTTCCCACACACCTGGTTTACATTTCCCTCATTACTTGTCGTGCATTTAACCCTCTGTTCCCCTCATGTCTGTGTGTGGAATTGTTTGTTGTAAGTGCTTGTGCACATTTTGACTGGTGCGCGACGGGTTTTGTACCCATATCTTGTCATTCTGGATGCCGTTGGTTTTGATAATTAAACTGCTCCGGTTAATACCCAGTTCTTCTCTCCTGCGTCTGACTTCCCTGCCACCAGCTAAGCACCCCTTACATGGTCTGGGTAATAAGACGCGAGTTAGTGGTGCAGAGTGTATTCCTGCAGCAGATTCAGATAAACTCTACCTCTCTATTTCTTAGGTTGGAGCTGAATTATTGAAAAGCAACCGTGGGAAACAAATGAACACATCAATTCACAACCGCAGGCCTACACGTACAACCCCAGAGTAAACCAGTCCCTATCTAGTACACAAACAAACCAGATATACAATACATACAGGACACTGGAGTGTTTCTATTTATCAGAATAAACATTTTGATTAAACCACCGCGGCACTTACTGTACTGTTCAAATGACAAACAGCCCGGTGCTGTCTGACTGACAGTATTCATTATTACCTTCAGCTCCCTGCTATCTCTAGCTATGTATTTCATCTATAGCAGTAAAACACCAGCCAGGCTCTCAGCAGCCCAGGATCTTTTAACCCAGCTCCATACCTACTGACAGGAGGCTAGGGCTGCGTCCCAAATAGCACCCTATTCCCTATTTAGTGTACTATTTTTGACCATGGCTCTCATCAAAGGTAGTGCACTTCAAAGGGCATAGGGTGACATTTTGTACTCAGCCTAGGTGAGGCTCACAGCAGTCAGACAGAGAGAAAGACAGTCCTGTTCTGCTCACACAAAGGTTCTGCTTCCTCTGCAGTTCACATCTAGTCAGCAGCGAGGCCAGCTAAGATTTATGAAATGTGTCCAGGGCGTTCATGAAATGCTGCCATGTTGGATTCATCCTGACAGAATAACAACCATGTCAGCGTTTGTAGAGCAGCCGATACTACGGGACAGGGTTCATTGATCATCCTGAGAGAGAGTTGGGAGAGAAGGAGGGGAAGGAGAGAGGGAGGAGAGAGGGAGATAGACAGGTGGGTAGAGGAGGGGAAGGCGGAGAGGGGGGAAGGAGAGGGGGAGAGAGAGGGGGGATGGAAAGAGAAGGGTGAAGAATGAAGAGAGGGGGTAGAGGAGAGAGAGAGAGGTAGAAAGGAGGATCCTACTACATTCTGTTCCACAGAGGAAAGGAGTCATGCAGCCTCATATACTGTAGGAGCTGAATGGAAAGGATTACTTCCCCTGACTCAACACTCAAGTGGACTACGACCCCGCTATACACTCATCATTATAACATTCAATCTCCCCTTCTCTCCCTTCTCTCCTTCCCTGCCGCCAATGATTTATGTGCAATCATATTTATTGAACAGTGGAGTCCTTCATGGACAATGGAGTCTCTCTAACACACACACACTCTCACACACCAATCGCCTGTGACCGATTCTGACAATTTGTTCCAGCTCCTGATATCAGTGTGGTTTGTTCATTACAATGTATTAATGTGTTTCTCCTTTCTGAGCAGGCTGTGTTCACACTTAAATTGGCCTGAGTGATTCTCCCATCACTCTCCCTGGTAAGTAATAATGTGAGTCTGTTGATTACCTCGGCTGTGCGTGGAGGGAGTGAAGCGCTGCTGGGACGACTGACGCTGTCCTACGCACTGAGGACTAAACTAAGTGAGAATGACACAGTGGAGACGGGAGGTGAGAGTTGAAACAGGAGACAGGGGGGCATAAGGGGGGCGGTGGAAGGAGTGATGCAGCAAGGAGGACAAAGGGTGGGACGGGGTTGGGGGGGATAGTGGAGGGATCTAAGGCTGTGTCTGGTCTCTCGTCTGTCTCCCAGATAATCATCTGACACTCTTTCAGACAGCCACAGGACGCAGGCCTCTCTCTCCCCGCTCTACACACACCTCCGTCTAGGGAGAAATTATATTTCCCTCCCTGTCCTCCCACCTTCCCTCCCTCCCTTCAATTCTTTACTAATGTTAGCTTTGTCAATAACCACTTTGATGGGAAAGAGAATCTGCAGAAATAATCTCCTCTCTTCCGAAGACAAAGAGTCTGTGGAAGGGTGTCGACAGGAGGAGAAACGCTCACATGCACACTAATGAGTGCACGTTTGTTCACTCAGTCACATGCATACATACACACGTGTTGGATACATACATTTACATTTTAACAGACTCTCCTATCCAGAGCGACTGTTATTGCATTCCTCTTAAGATAGCTAGGTGGGACAACCACATTATCTCAGTCATAGGGGGGGGGGGGGGGGGGGGGGGGGGGGGGGGGGGGGGGGGGGGGGGGGGGGGGGGGGGGGGCAAGAGACCAGAGGTGGCCAAACGGAGTTATGGGGTGGATTGTAGGGTTTGAGCAAAGCCTGAAGATAGGGAGGGGCAGTTCCTCTTGCTGCTCCGTATGCAGGCACCATGGTCTTGTAGTGGATGCGAGCTTTGACTGGAATCCAGTGGGGTGTGTGGAGGAGATGGGGTGACATTGAAGAACTTGGGAAGGTTGAACACCAGGTGGGCTGCAGCGTTCTGGATAAGTTGCAGGGGTTTAATGGCACACACGGGGAGCCCAGCAAACAGCGAGTTGCAGTAGTCCAGACGGGAGAGGACAAGTGCCTGGATTAGGACCTGCGCCGCATCCTGTGTGAGGTAGGGCCGTACTCTACGGATGTTGTAGAGCATTAACCTGAAGGAGTGAGTCACCGCTTTGATGTTTGCAGAAAACGACAGGGTGTTGTCCAGGGTCACGCCAAGGTTCTTTGCACTCTGGGAGGGGGACACCGTGGAGTTGTCAACCATGATGGAGAGGTCATATATGTATATGTCTATAGCTAGAGGACTCCTGATATCTACAGCGCTCTATGACCTCCTTATCATGGTTGACAGGCCTTCCCCAGGAGGAAGAGCAGCTCCATCTTGTCGAGGTTAAGCTTGAGGTGGTGGGCCGACGTCCAAGTTGAGATATCTGCCAGGCACGCAGAGATGCGTGTCACCACTTGGGTGTCAGTCGGGGGGAAGGAGAAAAGTAGTCAAGTGTCATCTGCATAGCAATGATAGGAGAGGATATGACGGAGCCAATGGTACAGAGAGAAGAAGAGAGGGCCTAGATCCGAGCCCTAGGGGACACCAGTAGTGAGAGTACGTGGTGCAGACACAGTGACCGCATGGAATTCAAATGAGGAGGTGGACAGGTGAGTGAGGGAGAAAAGAGAAAATCTCCACTTAGGAGAAATGAGTAGCCCTGTTCCACCCCCCGTGACGACCAGATGCTCTCGGACTATGAGAAAACACGTAGTCAGATTAAGAGAGAGCAGCTGTAGTAGCAGTGTTCTCTGGGGTGATTCATGTCTCTCTATCAGGGCCAAAAAGTCTACCGACTGAAGGGCAGCATAGGCTGAGATGAACTCGGTTGTCACGCCCTGACCTTAGTTTTCTATGTTTTCTGTATTATTTTGGTCAGGTCAGGGTGTGACGAGGGTGGGTATGTGTGTTTTTGTCTTGTCTAGGGTTTTTGTTTATCTATGGGGATTTTGTATGTCTAGGTTATGTAGGTCTATGGTGGCCTGAATTGGTTCCCAATCAGAGGCAGCTGTTTATCATTGTCTCTGATTGGGGATCCTATTTAGGTTGCCATTTTCCATTTAGGTTTTGTGGGTAGTTGTCTGTGGATAGTTGCTTGTTTCAGCACTCGTTGTATATAGCTTCACGTTTGTTTAGTGTTCTTTCTTTATTAAAAGAAGAATGTATTCATATCACGCTGCGCCTTGGTCTCATCAATACGACGAACGTGACATCGGAGTTCTTGGCCGCAGATCGACAGTTCCAAAT